>NW_005842088.1:781367-841827 GCF_000455745.1 Alligator sinensis
CTGTTTGCAAGTACACTAGTACTCAGTGTGAAAAAGGGTAACAGAATATTGGGCCCTATATTGACTCTTAAAAGATAAGAGTTCAGATTGCTTGATGTTTTAAAAAGGCAGAAAATGTAAGCTGCTTTTATCATGTCTGTTCAAACCAGAGGATTTAAATAGAAAATGCCACTAATATTTAGATTTCTTTTCTTTAAGCAGCTCTCAGCTAATTGCTTCTGTGCTCTCTTCAGAATGAAAATGGTTTTGGATTTACATGGTGACTAAATGACGATGAGTAGCTGTTATTTTGTACTGCTGTTCATTAGTCTGGCCCCAAATTCACTCTCAGCTGATGAAGTTGCTATGAGTGCCTGAGCAATGCTTGTTACAGAGACATTATTTCCCTGCAAGCCAATGAAAAACTGTCATCAAGGTTCCATTTTAGATTTTATCAATGTGTTCCTGTTGCCCTAGCAACTAGAATCAGCCTATCTCAGCGAGGCTTTATCTTGTGGCTTTTATAGCTGGGAGCTTGCCCCACTGTGCACCATGTGGTTCAGATGATTAGTTTTTCTTCACACAGACCTAACTGGCAAAGTGTGTTGGGAATAAGATAAGCATAATTTATTTTGTGAGTGGGGAGGGTCCACACTTTTGCTTGTCATTTTTTTTTCCTGTCATAAGGAAGCCCACATTTTTCATAGGTGCTGGCAGACAATGGAGCAGATGTGATTCACACCAGAGGAGCTGACTAAAAGAGTTATTCGCTGCTTGCTTAGGAAACTGAGGAGTTGCCATGTGATGAGATCTTAGTAGTACTGTGATTATAGGGTGCTTATACTCTGATCTGACTGAGATAATTGCTTGCAGTTTCCTAAAGGTTGTGAGTTTCAAGGATGCTTTCCACGGGCCATTCACAAATTCTAACTGGAATGTGTGTTAGTTGTTTGTACAGAGGGCTTTCAGAATGGCCTAAAATAGAAAAGAGAAGTGGGATTTCTGTGTAATAACAGCTATCTTGTTATGTTGAGACTTTTGGAAAGATAAGCTGAAAACAGGATCAAAGAGCACAGTCAACGAATTTCTACCCTTTGTGCCGCTGGCTCTTTGTATTAAAGTAGTGTACTGTAACTGTGCAGGTGCAGTATCATGTGGATGGGTAGCTGCATATAGAGGTAGCAATTAGAAACACTTATGCTGCAGCAATAAGGAGAGGAACATATTGGACTGGATTTGAATTGGTCAAATCGCAATAAAAAGAAGTACAGTATTGTTAAAATTGCACTGCAGACTACAGTTGCTGCAGCAGAACAGTTTGAAAATGCTGAAATTAAAGGCTTTCTGCTTGGATTATTGGCAGTTTTTATGTCTTCAGCCTCTTCACGGTTTTTATAAAAGGTAAGAGAACATTTATTCTGCATCCCAGAACTGAATGATTGCACATCATGTTACCAGTGCATTTACTTGCTATTTTGTTCAGTTGTTGGAAAGTAAGAACGTGTTCAGGAGAGAAAGGCAGTGCTAGGAAAATGAATGCAAACTTGTGTTGAATGTTATAAAGCTGATTTGTATGACATAGAAATCAGCCACTTTTGTCTTGTGTCTGCAAATGTGGAAAGTGGTGGTGGTGTTTGTTGTTAACATTTGTGTTAAGTCAGATCAACTCAAAAGTAATAAATGAGTTTCAGTTATCTATGTTATTTTTTTCCTCAAGCATAATCACTGCTGCTGTTTAGATTATAGAGTATAAATAGTGTTAGGAGAGTAACTGGAATGTCATGAAAATGTATTTAATGCAGGTAAGACTTTTTCTTGCAGCAATATTCAGTAATACCACAGTTCATCTTTCTTTTGTGATCCAGAATAAAGTACACATCACAGTCATTCAGAGCAGTGGCACTTCACCGAGGCAGGTCTGACAGAGAGCTTAAGTGATTGATGGTGGGTAGTGATCATAAAGAATAGCACTGGGTGTCAGATGCATTGAGCTTGTCTGTTAATGGAACAGCAAAATAAGCAATTCCATTTAACATGTACCCTGAACTTATCCTCATGCTTTTCATCTAAACTTCAGTTTTCTCACTCTACAGAATAAGTTACTAACTGGAAAAAAATAAAAACATGATATATATATATTCAGCTGAATTTTCTTTTTGGGTATCATCCAAAGTAAAAAAAAAAAAATAGAATGCTGCTTATTTGATTCTTTAAAAAATTGGTATAATTAAAATAAAATAGCATTCTGTCCTTATTCTGTACACTGTATTGTAAGTGTCTATTGTCAGCCCACAGAAAGTGCTTTGTAGTAAATGCTAATTGCAGCTGAATTTTTCACACAGTGATTAAAGGCTGGGGAAGGGAACTATTCTGATCTTTTCCAATGAATTAGGGTCCCTCCGTCCCCCATTTGACTTTCTGCGAAATGGGATTATATTCAGGACTGGCATCCTGCAAATATTTGGGAAGATAGCTTTATATTCCCCTTTTGTTGGTTTTGTTGTTGTTGTTCTGTTATCTTTTTGGTTTTGCTTTTTTACAAGTTTTGTATCTAAGCAGAAAGATTCCAAAGTTAGTCATATGCTTCAGGAGATTTTGTCATGCACAAATGAAATAGGACTTATTATATCTATATCCTCTTGCATCTGCCAGCTAAACCTGGTACTGTTTTCCCAGCCTATTGTGATGTCTTCCTTTTGTGCTAGGAAACTATGAAGTGTTAGAAATGCAGCCTGACACTAAGGTACACGGTAATATATATCTAAATATAACTTTGTCTTGGGTGGGTTCTTGGCTAATTCTCAGTTTTCAAGCAAGGTACCCTAGAGTTGCCTTGTGTCTCTTGGTAGCTGAGAGTCCTGGATTCACTTCTATACAGGTCATAAATTTGTGCATTTAGGCTCCAAACCTAGAAGGTTCACCAAGACAGGCTCAGTTGCAGGACAGGGTCCATAGGCAGTCAAAATGAAGAAAAAACATTAAGGAAACTCTCAACTTTCTCACATTTTTGTCAGAAAATAGAAGAGCTTAATGAGGAATTAAGCTTTGCTTTTTAAAGCAGGGTGACAAAAAGCGTGTGAAAAGCAAGTTGCCCAGAATGAATAATGAAGGTAAACGCATGTAAGTACAGATTAAAATATGTCTCATTTTCTTGAGACTTTTAATTATTCTTCATTAGTGATTTAAAATGTATTTAAAATGTTCTTGGACTGCAGCCAAAGGCTGGGGATTTGGGGGGAGGGGGAGGCATATATCTTTAATTTAAATTAAGTTACCCAAAATGGAAATTTGATTAACATTTCCATAATATGGTGCTCACCACAAAGATATTTGGCAGTAACATTATGGGCAGCACTAGGTAGCATATGTAAAAGAGGAGGATTCAGGCCTACACATAATGTTCCCTTGAGATCTAGGTGTGGGACCTGGCTAACAAGCCCAGTGAAGATCCACCAACTTAGGGAAGCAAGGTAAAATCCTCATCCCACCCTCTCCACGTGCAAGTAGTGCTATCAGTACCACATCTAGACTCTCGGCGGCCCTGGCTGAACTTTTAGTATTGGGCCCCCCTTTGCCAAAGATAATGATAATAATAATCGGACAACGGGGGAAAAAGGCGGGGGGGGAGGGGCATTTTTTAGCTCCCTTTCTATCCGGACCCTAGGCAGCCTCCCGGTTTGCCCATGCCTGTGTCCAGTTGAGTGCTATTAGCATCAGATCTTGTTTAAAACAGGAGTTACAAATATTGCAGAACATATGGTCCTTTTCCTCTTGTTACCCATGTTGTCCTATTTTGGCAGAATGGCTCTAAGACATGCTATTCAGCCATGAGTACTCTGCTTGGCGCACACACACCCTTGTGCACCTGACTCTCAGGAGTACAGCTGAGCAAGCAGTGTGGTATAGGCTACATTACTAACCTTCTCTTTCCACTGGAACATTTGGCCAAAATATAATGTGATTCTCAGATTTGTTTATTACTCAGCAGTATTACAGTACATTTTTGTCAGGTTAATAACACTGACTTAATGTTCCAAATTCAATAATCAAGTTGTGCAGCTTAGTGGCTGTTAGTCGATCAAAATTTACATGGTCACAGTATTGCATAAGGATTCACTAACACACAACTTTTGTCAGCATGGAAGCTTGGGGCCTTCTTACACAATACACTTAGCACATGTTATATTTAGGCCATAGTAAGCATTAATACAGCTGAGAGAGTTTCTGAGCAGTTGCACATTAATGCTTACTACAATTTAATTATAGGTTGTAGAACTCCACAGGAGTCTTGAACGGGCTCTGTGCAGTCCCAGGGCTGAGACCTGAAATTCAGCTGGTCTCGGCTCTATGACTGCACAGGAACCAATTCAAATTTTGATGCAGCAGGCACCTGGGAGTGAAACTGGCACAGCATGGGAGTTGGTTCTAGCCCTCGCATTGCATGGAAATTTTGAACTGGCTCCCATGCCATTTGGGGACTGGGTGCCAGTGTTGCTTTTAGCCTCCGCACCTCACTGGAGCCTTGAAGCAACAAGGCTCTGAGCCATTGGGGTGTGGGGGAGGGGGGCTGGGAGCCCAACAGAGTTGTTTATCAAGCTCTTAGCCTCCGTACTGTACCAGAGCCTTGAATGGGCACTCCACTGCTGTGGAGCTTTGCCCCAGAATCTCACTGGAGCCTATTCAAGACTCCAATACCATCCCAGGGCTAAAACGGAAAATCAGCTGATTTTCCATCTCGCCCTGGGATTGCACCAGAGCCAGTTCAAGGGCGTGTGTAGATGAAATGAGTTTAAAAACCCACCGCTTCAATTTAGGGCCCTTAAAACCCCTGTGTCGTGCACACACCGCACACTTATGTGCCTCTCTCCGGTGGCAGGGAGGGGAGGATGAGCTGCCAGTGGGCGGAGCAGTACTTCTCTCCGTGGCAGCAGCAGCTTCCCCCAGGTGGCACCCACCTGCAGGCACCTGGCTCGGGTGGTCCCGTGGGGTACTGCAGCCACGAAGGGAAGTACCAGCCCCCACGCTGCTCAGGCAGGCAGGCTCTTGGGTGGGGTGTGTAATCAGGCTTGCCACTTTTCTTGGGCAGAGTCTCCCTTCCCAGGCTGCTGCAGGGCTTCCTGCAAAGCCCCTGAGCTGCACAGAGCCCAGTGCTTCACTCCACGGCTGTAGGGGCAGCAAACTAAAACTCCACCTCAGAGTTTTAGTTTGCTGTGCTCAAGTCATTTAAGGAGCATTATGCCGCTGAATTAATGTGCAATATGCTGCCAAGGCGCGCAAACACTGACACCATTAAAATGGTGCAAAAGCATTTAGCCCACTTTAAAGTGTCATGTGCACATGCCCCTCGTTTCGTCTATACACGACACAAGACTCCAGTGCCAGCCTGGGGCTGAGACCAAAAAACAGCTGATTTTTGGTCTCAGCCCAGGAACCTACCAGAGCTGGTTGGAGACTCCTATGCAGTCCTGGGGTAGGACCCACAATCAGATCTGGGGGCATACCCCACCCTTGCAGTCTTGCACCCCACCCTGGCTGTGTAGCACCAACCCCTCCCCCAGCCCCACTCCCTTTTTCACCACTGCATGCGTGCCTCTTTCCACCGCTGCTGCAGCCACTGGAAGCCTGCAGCTGGGCTACCTTGTGGCCCTGCCACTGGCATGACTGTATGAGCTCTCGTGGTGCTCAGGTGAGGTCCCAGAGGACTGGAAAAAGGCCAGTGTAGTCCCTATTTTCAAGAAGGGGAAGAAGGGAGGATCCAGGTAACTATAAACCAGTTAGTCTCACCTCTATCCTTGGGAAAACCCTTGAAAAAATTATCAAGGATCACATTTTTTGGAGTCTAGCAGGTAATATAATGCAGGAGTTGAGGTAGATGCCATCTACTTGGACTTTAAGAAGTCCTTTGACATGGTATCCCATTCTATTCTTATAAACAAATTGAACAGCTGTGCCATAGACGATTACACAGTCATGTAGGTGGCAAATTGGCTTAGAGTCATACCTGAGAGTTGTGGTGGATCGGTCGGTATCGACCTTGAAAGATGTGGGAAGTGGGGTCCCTCAAGGCTCGGTCCTTGGGCCAGTACTGTTCAATATCTTCATCAGTGACTTGGATGAGGGCGTGGAAAGCACTCAGGAAGCCAAGGGAGGTGGTGCTCTCCCCGACCTTGGGGGTCTTCAAGAGGAGACTGGACAAGCACCTGGCTGGGGTCACGTGATCCCAGCACTTTTTCCTGCCACTGGCAACGTGTAGGGGGTGCACGGGGGTGCATGTGTACCCCCTGGGAATGCCAATACACCCCCTGACGGCCGTGCTTACCACTTAGGTGATGGGCAGGGGGGCAGGCAGGAACTCCGGTGCCCTCCCTGCAAGCACCAGCCGATTGCTGCGCTTGCTGCAGCCACTTTTGAGAGTGGCTTGCTCCCAGAAGCAGCAGCAGTAACTCCTGGAAGCGAGTGCAGGGAGTGCAGCGATCGGCTGCAATGATCAGCTGTCATGGGATCCCGTGGGGGGACACCCCCACACACACCACAGGATTTCCCTCAGGGGACCCTCCCGGTTGGCGGGATTGCCCGTGAGGGACCCCCCCCCAGTTGGTGGGACAGGTCGCAAGGGGGGCATGTGCCCTCCCCGACTAAGGCTGCACCAGTTGCCCATGGGCAGGGGTCAGACTTGATGATCCATTGAGGTCCCTTCCAACCCTAGCATCTATGAATATTATGTTCTGAGTCTGCACTGTAAGCTTGCCCAATAGCTTTTGGATTGATAGAAACATTTTTTTACACCTGCCCAAAATAATGTGTAAAATCCTGGTTAAAAATGTTATTCCATGGGCTCTGTCTCTTTATATTTTTGTTCTCTTGTTTCAAGGAAATAAAAAATAAGCCCTTGTTTTTGAGTAATGACCTTGATCCCCAAATAACTGTCTGTACATAGGCATTTTTTTCAGAAAACAGAAGGGTTTAGTGAAGAATTAAGTAAGAAATTTTGGAAAAATGAACAAATTGCCCCTGATTTTCATGAGTATTTGAGGGTGAATGTGTCATGTTTGATCAGAGGATTATGATGATGAATTGTAGAACCATATGACTTCAGATTTAGATTGTGAAAATAAAGATTCTCTTTTAGCTAATTCGGTGGTACATCCTAAGGTGCTTCTACCAGCTGGTATGTAATAGTCCTAGTGTGAAATGTTACCATTAGCGCTGTATTAAAGATACAGCATAAGATAATAAAATCTGTCGTTGGTGGTGATAAGGGTTAGATCCCCAACTTTTTTCAGGTTGTTCTCAGTTGTTCTCAGTAGCAGATTCTTAGATAATATACATAATACCAGCTAGAGAAACTTCAAAATACTGCATCTTAATCCAGTTGCTTGACCAAAACTTAGATATATATTTTTCAGTTCATGTTTCATTTTTAAGTAGCAATAGACAGACAAAACGTCTGGCCACTAAATCTAAACAAGCAGAAATCCCTATTTTAGAATTCTCAAGGTCCTTTTAAACAATGTTTGTTATTAGCTTTGACAGAAGGTGGGGTGGGTGAGACTCATGTTTTACTCCTCATAACATTCCGGAAAGCAGGCATTAATTACGATTATATTTCTGTCCATCTCCAACTAGGACCTGTAATTCTGACTTTCTTTTAGGTCCTGATTCAGAATAGACCGAAGCATAAGCTTAAGTCCAGTCCCAGTTCAAGACATTTTTGAAGAGCATGCTTGTATTTCAGCATTTTTCTTATTTTCAAATATTTTCCTAAATTGGTGCCTTAAGTATAAGTGGCATATAACTAACTATACAAATGTTTAGCAACATAAGTCACTGCAAGAGTAGCCACTAAAAATAGCTACCCTTAATATCTTATAGAACTCAGCACCTTTAGCTCTTTGCTGTTTTCCTACTCAGACTCCGCTAACACTAAATTTATAGGACATGAAGCCATTAAAGGAGTAATTGGCTTTAATTTAGATGCAATTTGAAAGGAAGGCACAGATGCTCTAGATGATTCTAGATTGTTGTTGTTCTCTAGATTTTTTCTTTGTTTAAAAACATGCTTCATTGGCCGTTATGGAGCTATGGTCCTTATTGGCAGTACCTAAACAGTGGTACTAATAGTTTAGGACAATGTTATGTAGGCTCATACATGCGTGACAACTTGGCTATTATATAAAGAAATAAGACTGTGTAAGCAAACAGCAGTATGGAAACATGGATAATGACCCCACCATTGCCTGCTATTCTACAACACTGCAAAAGGAATGCAGCATTTGCATTCTATTTCCATTATAAAAGAAAGTGGTATGGTCAAGAAAAAATACCTAGATAAGTTATGTGCTATATTACAATGCACACCCATTGAATAATAACCATGAACTAACCAAAAAGACAAATTGCAGTCACAATGAGTCTCCAAAGGAAAAGAATACTCAGTCTGCATATTTTATTTACACTATATGTAGTCCAGAAGACTAGAGAACTTCCCTTGCTTTTAGAGATTAATATCATTCATATTATTATCTTTGTGCTCACTTTAAATAATGAGTTCCTTTTACTATTTGTTTTGAGCACAGCAATGGCAAACTAGATGGAAAAGTAACTGAAGTTTTGTCTTGAACTTGTGTCTAGAATTTACCATATATGTTGCTAGGGACAAATAGTTTGCTTTCACTTGACAGTGACTTCATCCAGAACAAGGCTGTGAGTCATAAGGTCTGCAGCAAAGTTCCCTTGGAAGGTTAATATTTGGCAAAGTTGATGTAACTGAAGAACAGCTGAGAGGATAAAAACTCTCCCCCACCCTCCATAAATGTTACCATCTCTCAATACGTATCAATACCTACAGTACGTTTTGAAGAACTCTCCTTATTTTGGCATAGAAAAATGATGTGATGACACCAACAAATAAAATATCTTAAGGACAAAAATATTATAAAACAGCAAAAATACTTTTAAAGTGATCAAATTCTTCTCTACACTCAGGAAAGTTAAGGTGAGTCAATGACAAGCATGAAGGCAATTCACTTTGACATAAGTCATGTTAAATACCTGCATGGACACTTGCCTTAGATTACTGGGCTTAGCCCTCAGGGGTGATCCAAGCTGCTCCACATCTGAGCACCTGCATCCACACAAGTGTTTAATATGTCTGATGTATATTGACTTCATACTTGTCGTTGATTCTCCTTAGCTTTCCTGGGGTGTCCTCTTGTAAATGAGGCTAACGATGCTACTAGCCTTCTAGATGTACTTCCTTTATTGCTCTTGTACTTTGTGGCTTAATATTGGAACTTTAAGTGTGAAGGTGAGAGAATAATTATTTCCCTCTTTTTAGTAATAAAATAGACTATAACGCACAGGTCACAACTAGGATTCTGAAGTAGGTGAACTTAAATCTTGGATATTTTGTAAAAGTAGAAAGAAAAGTAGGGGTGCATCAATAAAGATTTTCTTGGCAGATACCGATAGCCAGTTACTAACCAACCATATTGGCTGAGCCAATAACCAATTTACTTTAAAATGCAAAGCATTTGAAGTACTGACATAAATGAACCTTTTTTTTTTTTATGTGCTCCAGCAGCCTCCTGCATCACATGTATCAGCATCTTGGTGCTTAAAAATGGTGGTGGAGGCGCTTGAACTAAAGCTCACTAAATGAGTTTTAGTTTAAGTGCTGCTGCCACCATTTTTCAGCACGGGGATGCTTTTAAGCAGAGGGTGGATGCAGGCTGCTCACTGTGGGCTCAGGACTCTCCACACCGTGTGCCCCCTGCCTGTCTGGAAGCAGGGGGCACAACTTGCTGCCCCCACTGCTGCCAGGTGGGTGGAGCGTATGCAGCCAGTGTGGGACTCCTGAGGCAAAGGCAGCAGAGTGGAGAGCCCTGAGCCCACAGCGAGCAGTCTGCATCTGCCCTGTGTACAAATTTGGGCATGCCTTCCCAGGGTGTGTATGTAGTGGTGGGGAGCCAGGCCCCCACAGCCCTTGGATAAGCCGTCCATGACTCCATCCCACTCCAGGTTCTATGTACCACCCCAGGCCCCATGCACTATCCTGGCTGGGCAGTTTCCCCAACCCCTGCCCCACTCCCTACCTTACCATAGGGGCCTTGATTTGCACCCCACATACTCCTTCTCCTCCATAGACTTACCTGCAGGAAACTGCTCTCCATGCTGCCCAGCTGTATTCCTGGCCACATGCATGCTATGCACAGACACGCATTGCCCTTTGTCTCACTCCCAGCAGCCCCAAGCAGAACCCCTTGCAGGCTGAAATGCTGCCCGCATGCAAGGGGAAATATGCCATTTTCCGAGGGAGCTCAGGCATCCAGTGGTCCAGCTCCGTGGGGGAGAGGGAACCCAGGTGTCCAGAGCCTCAGTCAGAAGGCATAATTTTTGGTAAACATTATCGGCTACAACAGCCAAAAAAAGCCACTAGCTGATAATGTCATTTGCCCTTTTATCAGTGCCAATTTGAGAGAGAACAGATATATCAGTACACCTCTAAAGAAAACTATATAACTGTTTTTGTTGTTGTCTTGGTCCCTTCTGTGCACTTTTTAAGTTGCACATTATGAAGGAGGAAACCAGTAGTGATAGTTGGCAATGCATCTTCACAACAAAGTTATCCTGGGTGATCTATCCTTTAGACAGGGGTGTTCAACTGCCGGCCTGCGGCCTGGGAAGCTTTTGGAGAGCTACCCAGTCTCCAAAGCTTCTCACAGGTCCAAAACTTTGGTGGCAGGGGAGCAGTGGCAGCTCACTGCTACTTTCTGCTGTCATATTTCCAAAGTCAGTGGGAGGATGGGGGGAGTCCCACTGGCCAGATAGTATGGCCCTGTGTGCTAGACTTAACACACAGGGCCAATCAGGAGAGTGAGGGGTCACGCCAAGTTGATCAGAGCAGCATGGGGCAGTGCAGGGCCAGCTACAGTCAGTCAGGGAGGGGCAGTGCAGGGCTGAGCAAGGTGGCACAGAGCAGCACAAGAGGGACAGGTGGAGGCAGCACTGAGCCCAATCCCGATACACAGGGCTCAATCTAGCCTGCAGACTGGACCCACATCACTTTGGCATGTAGGACCAAAAGACTGAGCCCCACTGCTTCAGATACCTACTTCACTGGGTTACTCAGCCCCCAGAATAAGACTTGAATTGCTTCAATGTCCTGTCTCTACCTTGGCATACTGCCACCTGCTGTGTGGCAGAAAGATTTCAGTATTTCTTAATTGTAGCCAAGTCTGTACATTATTCTCTTACTTTGGAGAGGCCGAGAGACCTTGCTATGCTTTAGTCTCATCATCCTTGGCAAAATGATTAAACATCCTCCACAAAAATCCTGGGAGGTTTTATATTTGTGAAGCAGTTTGGTAATTTTTCACAAATGAAGCTGCATAAATATAAGGCACTATTGATAACTACAAGGCAGTTGATTCTCTTTATCCTAAAGAGAAATGATGGCAAGTCTAGTTTCAGATGAGCAACCAAAGCTCAGCTCTGAGTTCATTTTTGTGTCTTTCTTCTCCAACTTTTCAGTGCTGTTCCATCCCTCTCACTTTCACTATAGTATCTAAAAAGCCAGCCAGACTGTTCTGTTTCCAAAATATTTTCTTCCCCTTCTGCCTCAAAATAGAAGACAGATCCCATCATCAATGCAACTTCTGTCTTCCTTTCTCCCAGCCTGCACTCCACTTTTATTTTTTTTCTAAAGCAAAAGACTTCATCCCAGGATTCTGTGAAGATGTCTATGCTGAGACACTCAGATGTGGAATTTAAGCTACCTGCCCTTTAGCTACCCCAGAGCATGTTACTTGTAAGGTGGTTCTTTCACTATCATGGTGCCTAGTCATAAATGCAACTGATAGGCTTTTAAATTTTAATTGTGTATTTGGCTGTGGGCCCAACAGAGGAATTGATGGCTTTCTGGTTTTCCTCTGATAATCTTTCAAGGTAAAGTGAATGGTGGAGTGGAAAGAGTCAAGTAGAAGACTCATGAGAGAGATTGTCAGAAGTTGCAAGTGCTATAGAAGGTCTATTGGAAGTAGCACGATCTGCCTAGTTTAGATTGCTGAAGAGTGAGGAGAGTTGCCCCTTACCTAGACTTCAAAAACAGTCTGGTTTTCATAATAGAAATGGGGGTTGGATGAGTTGTTACAGCTTAACCATCCATTAGACACCACAGACCAAATGTTCTAGTAAATCATTGAAAAAATGAAAGAAGAAAGTGTGAAAATGCTCTGCAAACTCTGTTTTTCTAGAAAATTAATAAGGTTAAAGTCAGAGACTGAAGGTAATATAACAAAAAATCAATTTTAATTATATTATACATTTTTTTAAATTCTTCAAATTAGAAGAATTACACAATAGAAAGTACAAAGGAACACGCTTAAATAAAACGTGCTAAATGTGACCGCTCATTACAAATAAGTTTTAAAGATACTGTAAATTGCTTAGATAGCCAGATTGACTTTTAATCTAAAATTTTAAAACCATCTATTTGCTAGTTGCCTTTCCATCCTTAATTGGTAATAACATTCCCTTTATACAGCCACTTGCCTAGCTAAAAATAGGTCTAGAACTGTCCTGACAGCCAGAAACGTGTTTGATTAGCTTCTGTCTTCAACACTCACTCACCCCTCTCAACTAACTGCCCTACAAATAACATCTATCAACTTCACTTCATAATAAAATGGCATTGAAATCATGATGGTTGATTGTATGTTGCTAGGAGAAACAATTGAAAAGTAAACCTAATTGTGGGCTGCCATGTGTCTGAATCTGTTTTTCATGTAATTGTACATTAAGAGAAATACAGTGTAATTGCAGAGATGCAATGCAGGTTAAGCAGCAATATTACCTTAGTTTAGAATATGTACTGTGTGAAGTGATGCATGTATCCAGAACATGACTTTATCAGAAAAGCAAATCGGATAGGATGTCCTGGATGCTTCAGTGTCACCCTGGAAATGCTTCATAGTGACTTCCATGACAGAGCTTGACATTGTCAGCCTATCTCCTTGACTGCACCAACAGAACACTCTGCTTATCAAGTTGGCTTTAGGTAAAATATGAATGATTCCCAGGAGGGCCTAGGATAATACAACTTGATCCTCTGACTTGTGTTACATTTCTGTTAATATCACATAAAGTAACAACCTGCTGACAGTGTCTGAAAGAATCACAACTCTAGAATTTTAAAACACAGAGAAATGATTAATGTCCCCTATAACATTTTTTGACAGATAGCCTCAGATTCCAATGTAAAAAACAGGAGATAACATAAAATATGATGTGGTGGCCTTCCTTCCTCCACCCAAAGCTACCAAATATCAGCTTCCTTTAAAAATGTAATGCAGTCTCTTGCCTGAGAACATTTTTTTTAAGGGGCCTTCCCTGTTGCGTCAGAGCTTCATAAACAACCTTGGACTTTCCACTGTCAGGACAACATCTAAGATCTAGAGTTGCTAGGACCAAGCCCATCATCTCTAGGGCAGATGAGTGTCTGTTGCAAACCCACAGAAATAAATGTTCCCAGACAACAACTTTAGAAAAGCAGCCCTCATGATCAGCATACTTACTAGGACTGTGTGAAGCTTCCGTCACTGATTCGATTCGGTGGAGATTTGGCCCAGTTCAGTGGATGAATCTCCGAATCTGAATCAAATCAGTGGACCCTTTAATCTTTCAGAATCAAATCAGAACCCTCTGAATTAGTTCAGAGAGATTTGGAAAGATTCGGCAATTCGGACATAGAGACAACTTTAAATGTTTTTCTACGTACCTCTAGGTAGCAGGGGCTTGTGAATGCTGCGATGCTGAGGCACATGGAGTGTCCCACAGGAGTGTGGGGGGCTCCCCAGTGTGCTCAGAAGCAGACCTGGAAGTGGACCAGAAGCATTTCCAGTCTACTTCTGGGTTTGCTGTGGCGTGGGCAGGGGGGCCCTCCCGCATCCCCCTGGCTTGGCAAGTGGTGCCTCCTGGGTCTGGCAAGGGGCACCTGGGGTCCCCCCGCAGCTGATTGCTGAGCCGGGGGGTTGCGAAGCCCCAGCACAGTTCCTGGTGGACCTGGAAGTGGACCAGAAGTACTTCTGATCCACTTCCGGGTTCGCTGCCAAGCACATGGGGGGGCGGCCTCACACTTCTCTGGGACGCTCCATCCACCCCAGCATTGCAGCGATCATGAGCCACACCTGGTACCTTGAGGTATGTAGAAAAAACTTTTAAAGCTTTGTCTATTTCCGAATCGCTGATTCTCTGAATCAGCATTGAATCTTCAGATTCGGATTTGGCCGAATCAAATCAGGGACAGCAATCTAAGTCAATTAATCGAATCACTGTCCCTGATTTGGGCTGAATCCAAATTGAATAGGGCCCATTTTTCACACCTGTAATACTTACCATGGCTGCTGTTGGCCAGAATTGCTTGGCTTTAATGTGTGAGCATGGGAGAAGATTGTCATTTATTGCAATTGTTACAACAGATTATGATTGGAAAATCCATTCTAAGATAAATGTGGTGCCAAAAGGAGTCATCCGTATACCTGTGGCTACTGCTAACTGATGTCACACAATGACAGAATAAGCCTTCAAACAAGTTAAATTACATGACATGCTAATCAGCATCTCATTTCTATCACATTTAACGTCCATGAGAGTGAAGGTAAGAGACTGTAAATAACTAAGACAAAAAGCAGTCAACTACTACTGCCAAAACTTTCTCGTATTTTCCTAAATCTAATTGTAGCTAAAAATTACCCCAAACACAAAATTAAAAAAGGATTCAATTCATTCCAAGTAAAATGCAGTATTAAGGTGATTGGTCAGTGGTCCCTTTGATGTCTGTTCTGTCTTTTGTCCCCATAATTCCATTTCCAGAGAAGAGACTACAGAACAAGGCAGACATGTGGTTTGACCACAGTGTGTTAATCACCAGTTTGCAAGAAGAGTCCCCTATGTGGACAGAAACCACCTGGGCATTGGTAACCTGACTGCACTGATTGGCTAGCTGGGACTATCAGGACAGTGATTTAAACTGTCAGCACACTTGCACCCATTCAATGAAGTCTTACCCAGCAGTTGTTAGTACGCAGTAACATAACCATGGGTGGTGAGTGGGACACGAGTCCTGGGTGCTACCTAAGGAGGGGTGGCACTGGAATGCAGCTAGGGGACGTAGCATCCTCTCATCTTGCCCCACCGTTTGCACCTGCATCTTCTCTGCAGCAGCTCTGACAGCAGGGAGGGCAGAGCATAGGATCTGTAGCATAGGAACTGCAACCAGTGGGTCAATGCTGCTGAGGGAGATGTTTACCTAATTTTTTTATGCCAAAAGCCAGTATTTAAATGACTGCTCCATACACATCAGCAACAAAAAAGGTGATATCTTACCCAGAAGCAGTGAGCTGCCAGTTGCTGCTCCTGCCCAGATATAACCAGTCAGTATAACCATACCTCTGCTAAGTAAGCTTAAGTGTATGTTTCAAACATCCCTCATTTCAAAAGACATTCAAAGTAATCCATCTTCTGCACAGATCTGTTCTCCCTCCCTACCCGCCCCACATTTAAATGTTGAATTGTATTTGCATCATAAATTAACATAAATACATCACAAGACTGAGAAGGGAAAAAAATTATTAGGCCCAGAGGAATGAATTCCTCAGCATTTTAAGTTTCCTGCATGTGTAAAGGTTTTGTTTCCCTTTCTTTATTTGTTATGGTGACTTCCACATTACTCCGGGGCTAGGGAGAGAAGTTGCACATAAACCAGTTTCAGTGATCAGAAACTGGTTTAAAACTGTAACAGAATAGAAGTTCAGTGCACATAAAGCAATTTCAAAATGACTGAAACTGGTTTAAAATAAACCTGGTTGAATGTAGTATCAGACTTAACTGATTTAGGTCAAACTGGTTTATGAAACTTCTGGCCCAGAACCCCTCCTGGTTCAAGTTAAAATAGTCCCCCAGCATCCCAACATTTTGCAGCCCTGGGTTGGGATGGGATGGGTTTTCTGGGCTCCAGGAAGCAGGGTTGGCCCTGCCCTTTTACTCCGTAGATGGAGCAGTGAGGGCTAGCTCACTGGTCCTCCCAAGCAAACCCTTGCTGGGGTCTGGGGCCAGGGAGGGAGATTCAAATTCCCTTCCTCCCTCCCGCCTCTCCTCCCAAGTACACAGCTGGCTGTGACTGTGGGCTACAAATCCCAGAAGTACCTGGAAGCAGAAAGAAGTGATGAGCAACCCTGCACAGTCCTGCTTCTGTGATTGTAGACTGCAAATCCCAGAGACATTGGGAGCAGCAGGAAGAGGAAGCAAACATACAGCCCATGCTGTACTAGAGAGCCATGCTCTAGCACCTTCTAGTTTCTGGACTGAGCCAGTGCAGGCATGTGGCTGCATTTTCTGAATCAAAAGTGAATGTCTGTTCATTTGCTTATTGGTTTAACTTTTCCAGCTTAGATAAACCTGCAAAGACTGAATCATTCCAGCCTTAAGCTTTTTTGAATGTCTGGACTTATCTCAGAAATGGTTTTAGGTAGGTTGAAAGATGTGAGAATTCCACTTCATGCAAAATAGCGTATTACTTGGGCAGTCAATTCCTTTCATTTACCCAAAGTTTTATTGTGATTAATGACAGGCATGAGAATGGAACCAAGGTGTCCTAATACCCATCATCTATAAGGCCACAGTCACCTGTGGTGTTCATTATTGTATCAAAGAGTAGTAAAGGCAAGAATTGGACTCTAAAATTTATTTATGAGAATATTACTTGCTGTACTGCTACTATACAGTATATCTTTCCGTGGTATAGCTGTGGTGAGCCAATACATTGCATACATTTCACCCAGAATCCCTCTGTCGCACCCTCTCTCAGCCTAGTGCATCTAATTAGCGTGACCCCACAATTGAGCACTGGCAGTGAGGGGGACTTAATGGGCCCTACCATATGTCTAACTCAGATGGGTTGCACCAACCAATCCTTGTGGTAGGTTCGCATCAGCATATCTGCCCAATGTGGGCCATGTGTTTTATAGTTGCGCTTTAGTGTTGGCTGCATTTAATCCACTTCATAGATGGTTTCTGTTACTGAGCGTATGATGCTTTTGGCAGCAGTGTAATGATAGACAGTGTATTTAGTGAGGTTTTCTGGTATATGATTATTACATGAGGGACTAGTTTGAGCTTTTTATTGTTTTATGAGCTATGAATGTCCTGGTTCCAGGGACACTGAAACAGGATATTATTCAGGATACTAGTTACTACTTGATATGACTACCAAGACTTATTAGGCAGATTGGTTTGATTGTGTGTCTGTTGTGCCTTATATAATAAAAAATATTGCACCCTAAAAATATATTACTCTAAGAAATAGAGGAAGAACTAAATTAAGTCTAAGTTTATAATAATGCAGACCTACACACATGCCAACACCTGTTCTGACGCATGCTAATTAGCACATGTTCGAACATGCTAACTAGCACATTCCACCAGCCTCAGCGTCATGTGTATTCACTGTCCCCACATTTCACAATGGTGGTGGGGCACTTTAACTAAAGCTCATCGAATGAGCTTTAAAGCACTCTTGCCACCGCTTTGAAATGCGAGATGCTGAATACACATTGTGCGGGCCGCCTCCCGATCTCATCCATGTCGCCATGTGCGAGCCGGGAGCGATATGCGGACCCGTTTTTGCGCACGCGGGCTGTGGCCAGCAGCCCGGGCACGCGGGGTCGAAGAAGACCGGTGGCGAGCTAGAATTAGTTATGGACGCGTAATGGTTGATTAAAAGATTGTTTACTTACACCAAAGATGGTCGTGGTGTAGGCTGGACAGTTTTCCAGGCTCAGCTCCGCTTAAGTCCTCACTAGAGGACTCCGACAGTTGACCCCGGAGTGGTTGAAGCTCCGCGGGTTCGGCTCGGTAATTGGCCCCGGAGTGGTTGAAGCTCCGCGGGTTCGGTAGCTTCAAAGGAAAGGGATACGTCTTAGGATTGTGCTCGGCGACGTGGAGAGGCTAGAGGCCGTTTGGCCCCCGGAGTGGTTGAAGCTCCGTGGGTTCGGTAAATCGGCCCCTGGAGTTGTTAAGACTCCGTGGATTCGGTAAGTCGGCCCTCTATTGCCCTCTTAAGGAGAAAAAGAAGCTGGGTTCGAAGGGATTAGCAGCGCTTAGAAATCTTCACGCTCTTTCTCCCAAACTCCAGTTGCTTTCTCTCTCTCCAACTTGGGCGGAAACCTCCCAAGCTCTTTATACGGCTAGCAAGCCAATCGCTAGCCACCACGTGTGCATAATTTAGGATCGGCCAATAATGTGGCGCAAATCTAAATACAAATAGCGGGAACTCCTTTGCACCGTGCATCACTATAATGCAAAAGAAATGCACCATGCAAAGAAGGCTACAAACTGGCGGGAAATACTGTTTTGCACGCGGATTCTCTATTGCAGCAGAAAACTCTACCGTGCAAAGGAGCTGCAATTTGGCGAGGACATAATTTAGCGGTGCCAAAGCACACAAAAACAAAAAACCACAACTTTGGGTTGTGACACACATGATGCTGCAGGTGCTTTAATTAGAGTGGCTCCTGAGAGTTGCTCTAATTAAAGTGCCCCCCTCTGGAGTATATGTGAAGATGCCCTTATTTAGTGTCTTTAATCCAGAAGAATCTCAAAGCACTTTGCTCTTGAACACTATGCATAGAGATGATGTGGTCTAATGGCTGAATATGAGGCTCGGAGACAGGAAAATTTATGCTTTAGTCCCACTACGAACAGTGACTTGGATGGCCTGAAGGAAACGGGAACAAAAAGGGACTTGCCCATCAGTGAAAGAAAAATAATATTTACCTACAATACCTTCCTCAAAGGATGTGGGTAAAAGTTTAATTTCTACAAAATTCTCCACATTTTCGAGGTGCTATACAAGTGCTAAAAACACAGTAGAACACAGCAAGGAAAACCCTTAAACTTGTTGTTAAAATGCATCAGTAAAACTATTTAATTCTGCTGCTAAAACCTCCGATTAGTCAGAAATTGTTAGCCCTTGAATTAGGCCTGCTGTGTTTAGATTTGCAGCCATGCAAAATAAAACCAAATTGGCCTTTCCCAGTTCAAGAGTTTACAGCAGTGTAAGAGAATTCTGTGCATACAATCCTTTTTTTTTCCTTTTCAACAGACATTACTGTTCCATTTTTGTAAATATAACTTGCAGTATAACCTCATGTTTTTTCTGTGTGTTCACGTACAGCTTTGGAAAATGACTCATTACTTCTTTTGGCACTAAAAAGTTTATTACAGTAGACAAGTAAGGAATTTTGCAGACAGCTGGGAGTTTATTCAGTCTCAACCATATGATTTAGGGTGTATTTGGTAAGCACTAGTAAGCGATATTCTGGGGCCCTGCAGTCAGACTGCTTTTAAAGTGGAATAAACTAGGCTGATTTTTCCTAGGTGCTACGTAGGTAGGTTTTCCTTCCTTCCTTAACATTCTGTGATGATGGCAAGCTAATCTCTAAACAGCCTTTAGTCATATTCTCTGATTTGCGAATAATATAAACAACAATTCTTGTAAATCATGAAAAAAGAAGTAACTTGAGATCTCAGATGAAAAGGCTGGTTTCTCTTTGCAAATTACAGTTTGTTTAGTGAGTGGAGGTTGGAGGATTCATTTAGCCATCATGAATCAGTGCCTGGTTGCTGCGTGAACCTTGGACTAATTTTGTTGCCTGCCTGCTAAACTTATTTATACTTTGAGTTACTCGGAATCTCTCTGATTTCACAAACACTTCAGAGAGGGTCATGAAGGGAGATGGCAGTGCAATGTGGAATCTGATGTGGAAATACTGTATTTCTGTCAGGACAATCAGGTATAGTAAAAACTTTTTATTAAGTTATTTTGTGATCAGTCTCTTAAGGTTGCATGCATCGTACAAATAGGTCTCTCCCAACAACTGTGCTACTTTACACTGTACAATTAACTTTGAGCTAGGCAAGATTATTATTAGTTCTGACTCCTACCTGCTTTTTTAACCAAAGCTTTGAATTAGTATAACAGTAACAATATAAGGTTACAATAACAAAGCTGCAAGGAAAAGTGGTATTGTCCTGCTTTTGGTGCCTTGGGAATCTCTCTCTCTCTCTCTCTCTAGCGATTTATTTTACATGCTGTTCAGGGTTGGAACGCAGACGAAAATTTGTTTTTGTGAACATTTGCCCTTTTTTGGAGCTCACTTAAATCCTGCATGTTTGGCATACCACAAGGATCATTTGCTTAAGAAAAAGAAATAGGGCTGCAGAATAAAAACCTGAAATGATAAACATGCCACCCTAATACACAACTCGAATCTTACCTGTGTGCTGTGTGAAAAGGCAGCTTGTTTAAATATGACGACAGGCTGTGGCTGCTGTGTATCAATGTTCACATTCTTTGGGTGGTTCATATTTGACATACTGTGTTTTCCTTGCCAAGCTCAGTTGCTGTAGATTCCAGTGGAGTTTATTCCCGGAATGGACCAATTAAGACACTCAGTGATTGTGTCTTCTCTTAGTGATTTAAAAAAAACATACATTTAAAAAGAGCTAGTTGCTTACTACTTTCATTCTGTAATTTTTGTGCAGTAGGGCTGTATATTTTGAATTCTGTGTTTTGTGGTGCAAGTTTCCACAAGGAATCCCATAATCTAAATAATTACTGCATTTCACACTATAATTATTCATAGTGCCAAAGAAATAGTTCAGAGCCTAGATTCCTACATGAACTTTCATAACAACTGAAAAGGCAACTTGAAGATCTTTTTTCCTTGGGGATACTGATTCAAAGCAGCAAATCCCCTAGGTCCACAAAAGACAGTGAGTCTACATTTAAGGAAATTGGGATTGATCCTCAACAGAGGCTTCAAAGGAGACAAAATCATTTGTAAAGAGCCTTTGGGTCAGGACTGAAGGCACTGAGGAAGAGACTGCCTGAAATGAATCTGATTAGTGCTTAAGTATAGGGCTGTAGTTTTCATAGCACAACATTCACTCTGACCTCAGTAATACTAAAGGGAAAGTGCTTTTTAACATTTCAACATGAAAAATCATAGGCACATGCTCTTATAATAAAGAAACTGAAAAATAAGAACCATTTGGGCATTGTGAGTATGGTTGTTGGTTCTTTATTCTTTCTTTAAAATTCAGCTTTCTAGTCATGCTCATCACTAAACACTAAATAGCCAGGTTTGTTTTGTTTTGCTTCACCACATTTATTATTGTTTAGAATATTTCAGATGAACATTAGGTTAATTGCTTACAGCAGTGTTTATTTATATAGCAGCTCACTGTGGCTGCCACAGCTTAGTGCAGTGCAAAATAAAGTTCCTCCTTGCATAGTCCTAGGAGCATTACTTATGAGGTTGTTAGTTGTTTTAGTAGCTAGTTAGAACATCTTTTCCTTGGATGTAGCACCTGTGACCCCCTGGGAAGGTAAGGAAAAGGGAATATTCCATTTGAAAAATCTCATAGGCTTTTATTTTTTTCAATGGGGGGAAAAGTGTTACATTCATAATTTACTGTTTTGCTGTTCTTAAGCAGTCCTCCTGCCCTGTTCCCATTTTTAGAAAGTTAAAAAGCTAAAATACTCTGTTTGTCTCATGCTTATCTCCATCAAGTAGCGGCATCTCTTCTCTTTTTTTCCCTTCTGTCCAGAGACTAGCTGCTCAAAAAAATGAGGCATGTTCACATATAAGAAATATAAAGTATCACCTCAGATGTTTAATCCAGTTTTGTGATAGATTTTTCTGATATACATATTTTTAAAGCACCATAGCTAAATGATCACAACACCTATTGTGGCTGTAGTTAATCAGCATAAAGATGTCTTTCTTCAATATAATGGATATTTCTTCTGGAACAGGAATTAAGCTTTAATGATATAAACACCTTTCTACTCATATAACTGTGTTCACACTAAGGAAGGTTATAATGTGTTAAGTGTATTGAAAAGCTATCAAGCAATATAATTTTTATGTATAGACAAGGTTAATATATTTCTCTGTAAAGGAAAACTACTGTTTTTCAAGCTAACAAATTAGGGCCAAGTCCAGTTAAAGACTCCTGACTAGGGACAGACGTTCAAAAAGCCTGAGCCTGAATTGATTCAATCTTTGCAGGTTAGTCTAACCTGGCTAGGCTAAATCAGTTTTGTAACCAGACAGACATCCCAGAAATTCAGGCACATGCCTGCAGTGGCTCAGGCTAGAAGCTGGGGGGCGCTAGAGCAGCCCTCCCCTTCCCTTGCACAGAGCTGAGCTGAGGGGGGCATGACCAGGCCCCAGCAGGACACTGTGATTAGGAAGGGGGTCCCTTCCCTCTGCCTCCTTGATAACAGAGCATTTATCAACTCTGTTATCAGCATTTAATGCCCCATCAGAAAATAAAGCCTTGCTCATTACAAGCTCTTCTTAAACAGCTTTTCCCAAAGGAAAATGCATACCAGCCTCTGGCTTCTTTACTATTCATTCTATCCAGGAAGAGCACACACCAATTGCAGATGCCTCCTCAGCCTGACAAAGGGTTTTTAAACCCAAAAGCTTGCTAAGAAAATTTTTTTCCAAGTATTTAGTTGGTCTAATGAAAGATATCAGATTTACCCAAGGAACCTTGTTTGCCTTTTCCAAAGGAAGGAATGCAGGGACATTACCATCTGAGCTGTTGATTACCTCCAAAAAGCCCTAAGTAGACACTGTCCTATCTGCCTTACACAGCATTAACTAGTATACCACATGCTGGCTACAGTCTGTGCTGTGGGAGAGAGGAGGAAGGAATCCCTGCTTAAGCAGCCAGTGTTGAGAGGAGGAGACAGGGGCACAGGAAAGCCAGCATACCCTGCTGTGCCTGCAAGTCTCTGCTGGAGCTCCAGCCAAGGAACAGAGGGGAGGGGCCAGCCCTGCTGTGGAGCAGAGAGCCCCACCCAGCCCAGAGAGCATGCCAGGATGCTGGGGGTGTCTGGTTTAGCTTAAACCAGCAAAGGGTCTGGGACGGACATTGCATCAACTGGTTTGACCCAAATCAGTTAAGTCTGATACTACATTTAACCAGGTTCATCTCAAACTGGTTTCAGCTATTTTCCAACTGGTTTATGTGCACTGAACATCTGTTCTGTTACAGGTTTAAACCAGTTTCTGATCACTAAAACCAGTTTGTGTAATGTCTGTCCCTAGCACCATTGACTTTAATGCAAGTTAGTTAGGGTTATTATTACACCAATCTTTAAATTATTATCACTTCTTGGAAGACATCATGCCTACCTATATTTTAACTTTGCTGCCTGGAGTTTATTTTATATTGCCTACCTATATTTTAACTTTGCTGCCATTGAAATAAATGGGACCTCTGAGGGTAGCATAATTAAGGGCCTGTCATAAGCATCATTAGGACTAGGCCTAAGCACAATGGCATAGCATAATGGATGCCCAGTCCTGGTTGATAACTTTGGGCCATACTATAGTTAGAAAATAACAAAACCTGTCATACTGCTTGTTTAAAATATACTATACCATGAAACTTATGTATTCTTCTCAGTTACAGTGAAATTAACTCCCTAGCAATATCAATTCAAGTGAAAATCTACCAATAGCAAAGTGAAAGGAAAGTCCTAAATTACTGGAATCTTCAAACACTCTGCTTAACATGAAACTTTAAAAGATGGAATTCAGGGAACACCCATACCAACACGGCTACAACCTAAACCCCGGGAACACCCATAACACTCAACTATTTCATGATCTCATTAACAAACAGAAGGAAATGAGCATAGACAAAATCCATCTTCAGAATACCTTATTCACTCAATTCTAAGATGAGGCTTTTCCTCCCCATTTTAACATGGCTGTGGGGGAGCAGGCAGCAGCTGTAACTTGGGGTCTGGTTGAGGTTGTGCAGGGGTGGCACCAGCTCTTCCCATGCGGGGCCTGAGGTGGACTAGACAGAAAATTGGTGCGGGGCAGGGGGGGACTGCACTATACATCCTCTAGCCAAGCATACTTATTCATTTTTTTTTTAACAATATCCACTTAAGGACTTAAGGCAGAGCTTTCCAAACTGTGTGCCGCGACACATTAGTGTGTCGGCGGCAGTGTGTAGGTGTATTGTGCGAAATGCAGAAAATTTTGTGGAAGGGCACCGCGGAGCTCCCTTACTCGCATCTGCTTCCCTTGGCCCCTGCCCTGGAACTGAATTACTGTGTCGCGAAATGATGCATGTCTAAAAAGTGTGTCACCAACATGAAAAGTTTGGAAAGCTCTGACTTAAGGCATTGCACTTCTGTGGGTGGGAGTGGAGTGAATTCAGCTATGTGGGGTGGGTGGCAGCAGGCTGGGGAGGAGGCAGGGAGCTTGGACAGGGGTGGCACTGGGAGGAGTGTCTATGGGGAGGTTAAGGTGAATTTTGGGGTGGCTATAGCCCTCCCCCCCAAATACCCCTCTAGCACTGCCCCTGAGGTTGGGGGGCTGGGGCTAGAAACACAGCTGCCTCTTCCCCCACCCCCCACTGCTTCCCCTAGTGCCTGCTTCCCTACTGCCTGTCCCCCGCTGCTGCCTTCCATCTTGTTGATAATGCAAGATCCCCTTTCCCTTCCAAGTCCCAATGTTTTTGTCATGCCACCTGTGATTATGCCATTATGGAGCCATGAGTAGGTAAATTTCCCTCCTTGTGAAATGCCACACCATTAAACTGTGGCTCTAATGCATGAATCCCTAAGAATAGCTCCAGAAATCATCTGTGAAGTAAGTGTTAAATACATCAACCTCAAAGGATATATTTCCTCTTTTCCTTTGCTCTTCCTGAGAAAAGAAAGAATTCTATTTACCACATGCTCTTCAGTAAAAAGCAAGGAGAAATGTTTGGCTGTGTTATTGTAAAGAATGACACCGAGGAGTAGAAATATGGGAAGAAGAACTGGTTCTTTCTCACTTCTCAATGAAAATACTGCCATCCTCTGCACAGGGAGCATCTCCCACCACTTCTGATTAAATAGGAAGTGATTAGACAAATAAGACAGCTTTTTCTCATTCAACACTGCTGGTTGGAATGAATCTTAGGGCAACCCTCAAGCCCAAACATTCATGGCCAGTGGTACTGAAAACCACTCAGATTGGCCCCTATCCAACCTCACCTCAGAGGCTCTGTTGAGCATCCTGAACTGAATGAGAGCTGCTGTCATGCCCTGCCCTGCCCTGCCCTATCCCATCCCATCCCACAGGATGTGTGGAACTCACTAGAGCTATAGGCACCTTCTTCAGCAATCGCATAACTCCCTTTTCCCTTTTTCTGCATCCCACTTCCTGTCTATGGCCTTATAGTTACAGCACAGAAGAGCACTCTACAGACCGATTCCAAGTAAGTCTCCATGTAACAGAGTAGGAACACCATGTTCAGTGGCCTTTGTCATTGGCCTCAAGATAAAATACACAAGGGTTGAGTGACTCATAAAATAGGGGATTGCTAAACGTTGGTGTAGATGTTCACCATGAATGTCTACCAGCAGTTATGTTTCCTGCCAGGGTGCAAAACCTTTCCTATAGGAAGAGGGCTCATTTGTACACTTTCACCTCCCAAAATATTAAATTGACCTTTCAAGTTAAGGTACAGTGTTCATAAAATCCAGTACTACCTATTACATTGGTACCTATAGGTTGGGTGCCCAAAATAGGCACACAAAAAAATTCATTAAAATATTTGTGTCGACTGTTGTATTTTCAGATTCATGCCAATATTAAAACACAGCAGTATGTGCTATAGCAAGACTGGAATAAAATCAATTGCCTTTTGAATTACTAGTTTTCTCAATAATGTGCCACATGCTCACTCACTCTTAAGGATGGGGTTAGTGGTTAGGAGAGCAGACTGGAGCCATCTGAATCAGCAGATCCACAGCCCACAGAGAATAAATTGAAGGGTGTATAATAAAGTAACACATAGTTTTCAGCTTGCATCTTAAAGTTCCATTTGCAAGTAATAGAGGAAAATAGTGAATAGTTTGTTCTTTGGGCTCTACACATCTGGAAAAAGTAAAACTGTTCTTCAGTGTGTGAGTTGTCATGGTGCTGCTTCTTTTTTTCTCTCGTATAAACATTTTCCATCTTGATTCAGTCATCTTTATTTTTAACTATTCTTAATTTGTCAAAATAGTGACAGACAAAAGGGTTTTTTCCTCCTTTAACATCTTTGTAATCAAGAAAGAACAGTTTTCAAAGATAATTGTTAGATGGTTTTCACTTGCCTTTACATGCATTTCTGATATATGTGGGTTCTGGTAACTTCATATCTAGAAGGAAAGTGATTCAAGGAGGTGTTCACGAAGAGATTGGATAGGCATCTGACTGGGGTTACTTAACCCCAGCCCTCTTTACTGCCTGGACCAGGGGGTCGGACCCAATGATCTGCCAGGTCCCTTCCGCCCTAGAAATCTATGATGGGCTTGATGGGAGGGCAGCATATTTTTTTTCTTGTAACTGTATCTTGTACAAAGTAAGAATCTATTTCTGAAGGAGTGTGCTAAGGCTTCACAGTGTCCTATAAAGTAAAAAGTATTTTGCAGGGTGAAACCCAAAACAATTACAAAGAATATTGGGAAATCAAATGTTTTAGCACAGAGCAGAAATACACAGGCTTTGAAAAGTATTGTCTAAATTCAGAAGCAGGAGCAAAGAACTTAAGTTATAACTCGGACTCAGATGCTGGTTCCCTTTTGTGGATATGGGTAACTAATTCAGAGTCTAATATTGTCATTTCTATTCAACTCCTCCACGTAGTCAGTGGGTAAGGATTACATAATCAGAGCTGTAATTTATGTCAGTTTCCTTTGCTGCAAATTGTTACAAAAATACTAACCTCACATGGCTGTTGGGAGAAATGATACTTTTTTATTAAGTTTTTTGAAGATAGAGTAATATATATATATTCTGAATACACCTTTGGCAGTACTAAGGTTAAGACTGCCTAGTATTATGTTAGAGGTTTGCCTTTAATTACTGTTTGGATAATGGTTTTAAATACCAGTAGATATTCTAGAAATTTATCAATGAGTCATTTGTAGTATTCTGAATACTTCTACCTTTTTGTTACTTTACCTGTGTGCATGGCTCTCTTTATAGCCATTCTTCTTGTGTCTTAATGGAGTACGGACTTATTAATTATATTAATATAAACTAACTTAGGGCTAAAGTATCTTTTTATAAAGATAGCACCGATAACTATGCACTTAGTGAATCTTTGAAAAGCCCCTGAATAACACAAAAATGATATTGGAAAGTTAACCTGAAGTAAATGATGACATTTAAAATGGCATTCTATGTTAGGCATGACCAGCAAATGTGGGACCTGTATTTTAAAAAATAAATGTGTAAAATGAACTGTTTTTGATATTCTCTCTATTCTGTGTATTGGATTCTAGAAAGAAAATTGCAGTGTTGGCTAGTCTGTGCTCTCAGTTGGTCCCTTTGTTACAGGCTGCTCAGAAGTACAAATCATAGCTGTCCTTATTTTAACTCTTAACTCTTTTTAATTTCTTTTACCTCAGCTAGGAAACTGTCCCATCAGAACTTGATAATCTGAATTCTCTTCTTTGAAAATCTTAATTTGTGGGTGACATATGGTAAGCTTTACAGGGAAAGCCATTGAAGGGCTGGGTGGTAACAAATCTGTTAAAAGCATTTAATGGTTAGAATAGGAAAGTGGGAGGTAGAACTCCTTGGTTCAGGGGTGTCAAGCATATGGCCTGCAGAGCCATTTCCTTTGGCCTGTGGGGCTTCTTGTGGCCCTGGGAATTCAAGGGCGGGGTGAGCAGAAGGTAGGGTCTGGTGCAGAAGTAGAACTATGAGGTCCTGTTGTTAACAGCCTTCAGTAGTAAGGAAATGAGCAATGGTTGGGCCAACACTGCACTGCTCATGCCACTGCTGCTTGCCCTCCCATGATATGCTGCCACCACTCATCCTACCACTAGGAGCCCAGCAGTCTTTATCCAGGGTAGGAGGACAGGATAAATTTGACTCCCCTGCCTTCCTTTAATTTTAAGGTTTGCTCTGAATGCATTAGTTGATACCTGGTGACAGTTACCTAATGTTTTCCCTGCCTTATTTTATCCATGTATAAGATGGATATATCCAGCAAAGATAAGTGAGGGTCAGTTCATGTTTTCAAAGTGTTTTGAAAATAATCATTATTATTTACAACCTAATGCACTTGATTTACTGTTAGTATCAGGAAAAGCTAAAGATCTATACCAAGGTGGTCTTCAACTAATCCTATTGGATTTTCATCCATGTAGCAAAACCACCACTCAACTTATTTCTAAACAATTAGCAGCTTTCATTCAAGACTAAAGATTTTCAAGTGAGTACAGAGTTCCTTGGGAGAGGTATGTAAAAACATATATAGAGAGCTTTTGTACAATGACTCTAGTCAGTGATGCTCATTGTTTTTTATACCATAAAAATAGTTTCTGCCATTTCAAATTTTAACTAGTTTAATTCCAAAACACCTCTTCAGTTTTGTATCAGCCTGCAAGAAAATGCAAATTGGTTAAAGCTCAGTAAAGGATTTAGTATCAGGCTTATCCACAAATCTGCATAAATTTAAGTATAACAGAATCTATAATAGATTCCAAATTATTCCAAAAATGATTTAGATTATTAGTCTAGAATATAAAGAGCTTAAGTCTTTGAGCTGGGCACATAAAATGTGGGTTTTGCTCATTCCAGTTTTTAGCATCTCATTCTCCGCTGCAACACATTTAGCTGAAAATTGACATTGGTTTTAATTCATACCTTTCATTGTTTTGATGAAAGTTTGTGCATAAACCAGCTATAGGTCTTAAATGATGCCAGAGTTCTGTCCTTTCATGAAACGGAGCACTAATGATAGTCAGTGAAACCCTAGAAGTCAGAAATCTGACCCAGACAGGCAGCCTAGAGAAGTTGACAAGAACAATTTTATTATTTATTTACATTGAGCCTTTCATAGGAGCTTGTTGATGCGGACCCAGTAGTGTACAAGACCGGTAAAACTGTTTACTTAGACATGGGGGAATTAAATTATGTTTAGGGTACTTTGTATTTTAATGCTTGCCTAAGCTGATGTGTACAGCAAAAGGATCTATTTCCTGTTTACTGAAACAAGTCTGGGGCACCCTGCATGCGGCAGTGTTGAGAACAGAAGTGATGTTTGGTGCTCAACATACTATTGTCATTGCTGATTTCATTGCTTGACAGCTCACCAGACTATCTAGAAATTATCTTTTAGAATTGCTATTAACTATATTTCATAGCTACCTGTCTTAACTATTTTACCTTTACTTTACCTTTTAAATTACACAATTGTTTCCTTCATGAGGCTTTCGTTTGTAATGTTTTATGAAATGTTATGGATAAATATTTCTTCTAATTTTTGTAAATGTAATTAGTTTTAGCATATAATATGTAAGACCCTTTCCTGCACTAAATGCCAAAAGAAACAGTAAGACAATAAAACTTAAATCTTTAGAAGTTTAATTAGAATTATTTTCCCAACTAAATCAAGCTGTAGAGGTGAGTTTTTGGGTTGTTTTTTAGCTTTTATAGTTTTAGCAGAATTATATATTCTCCCTGAAGGAACCAGATAGATTTTTAGAATTTGTGAGTACTGATAATTTACTAATTGAATGAGGATATTGGTACAAAAGGGTACTATATAATATCTGATCCTACTTTATGAAATGCATATGATATACTTTTCATAAGCAGATGTTAATAAATTTTCAAAAATAGCTAGTGTTTGGGAAGTTTGGTTAATTCTTTTCTTTTTTTTCTAAGAGAGGTTTATGTTCCAGAGTGTAGCCAGTTTTGTTCTTGATATCTGAGTTTTTGCATGCTGTATGTAAGGAGCTTTTTTGCTATTCTGTCCAGGAAGTGTCTGCATATCAATAATTTCCCTTGACAACTAATATAAAGACAACAAGACTTTGTGAGGTAAGCAAGGAGTCTTGCTATCAGTCTTCAGTTAGGAATGAATCCATTGTCTCTTGCTATAATTAACTGCCTGACAGTTATAGAATGACTGAAATGTTTGAAATGTGGATCTTTATCACTAGATGACTAAGAATAAAACAGTAATTGAGATGTTTATTTGGCTTGTTCAATGGGCAGACGGTGTAATGATGATAATGTTTCACACAGATTATTTTAAATCACATTTGGTCTTTCACTTCATTACTTTAGACCCTTAAATTTCCTTATTTAAAAAAATTTGTGCAAACCTTGGAACAGCCGGCACTATGACTGCTGGACTTGGCACGGTCGTATGGAATGTTTCCGTGATAAAGGCATACTGAAGTCTGAACATTCATGCCACAAAGTGATCAATTAAAATTTAAATATGTTCTCAAGTTTGTCACACCTGTGTTATCTTTTCAGTCTATGCAGCATGCATGGTATTTTGCCTTTAATGGTATCCATTATATTGTTATAGCTTGGTAATGAATAGTATTCTTTCATATCATATCATCAGGGGGCCACTTTCATGATCTAATGAGGCCCATTTTGCACTGGGAGTTGTAACAGGTCGGTAAATTATGCAGGAAGAATTGTTACCCTGACCTAATGCAGTCTGGTTCAGCTTTCATGAAACCAAGCATTCACATGGACATTGTTTTTATAATGTTGATGTGTCTGTTGGTTATGGTATTTGCCGTATCACGGGAGGGGCAGATGAATTCACAACTAGAGCTGTGTCATTCATTTGTTTTCCTGAGTGTCATAAAATCCTATCCCTTCATGTTAATTGTGTATTAGGATATGTTCTTTTAATGGAAATCACTGTTGGTTGGGAAGAAAAAAGTCTGAAGTTTATGCTTGTTAATTCAAATGAAGTGAGCCATGATGAGTAGTACTGTGCTGAGTGTTCTGTATTGACTACCAGTTAGTACAAAAACTGGTGCAAGGACCAGTTACTTGAAAAACTGTCTTTCCCTCAGTTAGAATCAGCTAGGTACTTCTTCTCTCAGCTCCTTGGAAGTGTCTAGGAAGGGCTATTTGCATCTCTATAAGAGTAGTGTAAAATAATTCTGTCAAATGGGGATGAGATGTTTATCTTCAATGAAAAACAGTGAAAAAATCTCCCCTCATTCTCCAAATGTCTTGTATATGACCATCTCTGGCCCTTGGCCCTTGTTATGACCATTTGGAGTCTTTAGTGCATCTTGTAATGCCTGTAAGTAAGCCAGATGAAGTTCTACTTGCACATGGAAAGCTTTGTTATAGAAGTGAGACACTGATAGAGCTGTGTCTTTGTTGCTCCTGTGCTGTGACTGGGACTGCTGCAGAGAAGCTGCCCCCGATCACTTTCTCGCAGTCATTGTGCACCATAACCTGACTTTGCTTCATGCAAGAGCAGTTGGGCAGAACACGCTTCTCAGTTGTGCTCCAGGGCTTGGTATGGGTTCCAGATCCATGGGTCCTAAATATGAATGATCTAACTAACCAGCTGTGTGCCTCTGCCTCCACAAGCCCTGGCTGCACCCCTTTTTTGGCCTCCTTTCTGTAGGAGTCTCTTCTACCTTTCTAGTACCTGCTTGGAGGGGGAGGGGAGAGCTATTGGTCACCTTGGTCCACATCAGTAAACCATTTTCTCATCACCTGTCTTTGTGGAGAAGATGGAGAGTGAGGTCAGTGGAGCAGATGGAGAGTGAGGTCAGGAGACATACTAGTCTGATAGCCACCAGTCATGAACCCTTGCATGGCATTAAGGCCACTTCAGGGAAACTTTGTATGGGGTTCAGTACTGAAGACTTTGTCAGCATCAGAAGTGACTCTTGTATTTCCTGTAGTAGGTGAGAAGGGCTGCCTCCGAGTGGGGTTAGCTGAGCTTAGTGTTTACACATGTGCATCCCTCCAAGGAGCTGAAGAGAAGATCAGGGCCACCAAAATTCTTCAAGCCAGAAGAGGGGTGTTTTAGTAAGCCAACAGCAGAGGAAGGCCTAGGTAACACTGGGTTTTGGAAAATCATTAGTAGTTCCAATATTTTCAGCTTGAATTGATGCATTTAAAATTCAAATAGGCCAATATTTCGTACACTCTGGATTTTTCCCTCAAGCTTGTATGCTTTTACTAAAGCACATGTCCTAGATGTGGTAGTACACAAAATATTAGTGTTAATGTCTACTAATGAAAGCCAGTGGACTAAATAGTAGGGGTCATTTGATATTACAGTGGTCATAAAATAAATAAATTAGTCTGTCCCGTGTAAAGTGCCATTCATTTAAATTACATAGTTTTAACTAATTAGGTATCCAGTTTATAGGTGAAAGAGAATGTTCAAGTGAGGTGCAACAGGCTTATGTGCTGCTAAACCTATATTTTGCACAGGCAGACATGGATTGCTATTGGCAACACATTTGTATTGAATTGCTTTAAAAAGATTCCTTCTCAGCTTCGTGTAAAAGGTGAGTTATGCCACTGGGAGATAGAAAACTTGAGATTTTTCAAAAGATCTCTGGGTAAGTGATTTTTCTGATGACTAACAATGAATGAAGACTGCACAGTTTAATAAGTGCAGTTTTTCTTTTTTAATCAGTTATTTTGGAACAGCTTCATCTGAAGTGCTGTAGGCATGTGGATTTAAATATGTTTCCATGAATGAAAGATTCCCAGAAAGCAGCACTTGAATTTTAGCCTCCAGTGTGCTCAGTTATGTAACTTTCCAGACGTGTATAGAGAGCTGAAGATAGAATTTCTCCCCATGGGAAATTTTCCCCATGGTATGTGTTTTCAAGTTAATTCAACAAACAGTTGCAAATTGCAAAAAGTTAGCAAAGACAGGGACAAACACTTGGATTGCTGCCAAGTAGTCCTGATACTTTTTTTTTTTTTTTTTTTTTTAATTTGCAATGGTAACACAGAATAGTTCTGTGGCAACTGTCTCAAGTCAGCAACTTTTCATCCAAATTCAGCATCTGAAATCTCAGCATTCTGCATGGTAACCCACCTGTTAAACCTCAGCATTTGCTAAGGTCTGTATTATTCCAGTACCTATGACTTATTTCAGGTTAGCGAGGGCTTGGACAGATGTCACATTTGAAGCATTTTGAATGCCTTTAAAGACTTCAAAGGGTGAGTTGTACAGATGCACATTAGGGCTTTGTGAAGCTTCAGGTGCTGATTTGATTCGGAGGAGATTCAGCAGAATCTCCAAATCCGAATTAAATCAGGGAGCCAATAAAAAGGCCTGAATCGATTTGAAGCTCTCCGAATCTTCAGAAAAGATTTGGAGAGCTTCAGTGATTCGGGCAGTCCGCACCAGGTGCAGCAGGGAGCTGCAGCCAGACTCGGAGCTGGTAAGTAGCAGGCAGAGGACCATGGGGGACCCCCACTGGGCCCAATCCCCTACCTGCTCCCCCAGCCCCACCATGTCTGCCCCACCTGCTCCAGCTCCTGGTGCTTTAAAAAAAAAGCCCCACTCACCAGGTGCTGCCGGGTGGGGGGCAATCCCTACTGCTCCCCACTGCCCCATACTGCATGGAGGGACTCTGCAGAAGCCCCCTGACCCACTCCCCCATGGCTGCCCCGCCCACCCCAGCTCTGGCCCTTTTAAGAAAAGAAAAACAAAAAACCCCCCTGAGACTCACCAGCTCCTGCAGCAGCCTCGGAGCTTTGGAGGGCTCATGCAGAGCTCCCGACATGGCATGGGACAGCGGAGGGCAGTAGGGATCACCCGCTGCTGGGTAAGAACCAGGAAGCCCGGGGTTTTTGTTTTTTGGGGTTTTTTTTTAAAGGACTGGAGCCGCAGTGGGCAGGGCAGCCAGTGGGGGAGTGGGGAGGGAAAGGGGCTCATGCAGAGCCCCCCTATGTACCATGGGTCAGTGGGGGGCACCAGGTTCCCCCCCCCCCCCCGGCCCTGGCAGCACCTGGTGAGCTCAGGTTTTTTTTTTTTTTCTTTCCAAAGTGCCGGGAGCTGGGGCAAGTGGGGCAGCCATTGCCAGGGCTGGGAGACTGGGTGGGGGATGGGGCCTGGATGATTCAGAGATTCAGCAGCAGCCACATCTCTGAATCGGACTCGGCTGAATCGATTCAGGACAGTAATTCAAATCACCGAATCGAATCACTGTCCCCTGAATCACTGAAGATGGGGGATGGGGATGTTGAAGTCAGGATGATACCAGGAAAGACAGACCACAAATCACGCTGGAATTGACCAGGTAAGTACTAAGGAGCCCACTACGAATCAGGTTAGGGGAGTATTAAGGGCACCTATTGGAGTCGCGTCCAATTTTTACAAGCAAACCGAGTAGCTGTGATGTGGATTTTTTCACAGTAAGGTAGGTGCAAAACTGACTTATGGGATGCACCCAGAGAGTGGTGGTAGATGGGGCAGTTTCTCCCTGGAGAGATGTGGGCAGTGGTGTCCCCCAGGGCTCTGTCCTTGGACCAGTGCTGTTCAATATCTTCATCAGTGATTTGGATGAGGGGGTTGAAAGGACTGTCCAAATTCACAGATGACACCAAACTATGGGGTACAGTTAACACACTGGAGGGCAGGGAGCAAATCCAGGCAGATTTGGACAAACTGGGGAAGTGGGCGGATCAGAATAGGATGCAATTTAACACGGATAAGTGCAAGGCGCTGCACCTAGGGAGAGAGAATTTCCAATACACCTATAGACTGGGAAGTATTATTCTGAGTACCACAGCAGTGGAAAGGGATCTTGGAGTCTTAGTCGACGCAGAAATGAACATGAGTTACCAATGTGACGAGGTAATAAGTAAGGCTAACCGCACTCTTTCTTGCATTAGTAGGTGCATCACAAGCAGGTCTAGGGAGGTGATACTTCCCCTCTATGCAGCATTGGTGAGGCTGCAGTTGGAGTACTGCAACCAGTTTTGGGCGCTTCACTTCAAGATGGATGTGGATAACCTTGAGAGGGTTCAGAGAAGGGCTACTCATATGGTTGAGGGCCTGTGGGTAAGATCCTATGAAGACAGACTGAGGGACTTGAATCTCTTGTGGAGGCTGAAGAGAAGGCCAAGAGGTGATCTTGTGGCTGTCTACAAACTCATCAGGGGGGTCAGCAGGGATTAGGGGATACTCTGTTTACCAGGGCGCTCCTTGGAGTTACTAGAAATAATGGACACAAACTAAAGGAGAGTAGATTTAGATTGGATATCAGGAAGATATTCTTTATGGTGAGGGTTGTCAAAATATGGAATGGGCTCCAAGGGAGGTGGTTCTTTCCCCTGCCTTGGACGTGTTCAAGAAGAGATTAGACAGGCACCTAGCTGGGGTTATTTAACCCTGGTGCTCTTTCCTGCCTAGAACAGGGGGTTGGACTCGATGATCTACAAGGTCCCTTCCGACCCTAGAAATCTATGAAGCGAATACTAGCTGCTTCGCACAGGCCTAACGCACATGCCCTTTAAAGTGGCTGAAGCATCCCAAAATGTACCTGTTTGAATAAGGTCCTGTTTATTGGCTAGAGGGAACAACACTGCATGGAACTGTAGCAATTTTCCAGCTGTCCAGCTGGTGGTGGGGATGGGGGTACGACAGGGGCTGTCTAAATGTCTGGTGGTTAAAACGCTACTTTTTTAAAACATTTCCAAACCCATTGTAGTTGGAAACATTTCAAATGTTCTTTCTTCCAGCCCTGAGAGTCCCACGACAGTTCAGACCTACGTCTGAATCTATCCTTTTTCTACATTGATGTTGCACTCATGCCTAACTTACAGGGAGGATCCTATCTTCTGTGGAAATATACAGGTTGTTCTGAAGGGAATTTAACTCATTGACAGTAATCTTGTGAAACAGCAGGTTTTAACTAAACCATGCTAGGTTGCATTTTTTTCTCTCATATCCAAGAGTTCTCTTCAGAGACATGTCTGTCATTTGCAAGTGCGGCAAAATAAAGATGGCCTGTTTTGCAGATAATTCAGACATACTGACAGAGCCTTATGGTAATTATGATAAAACCAGCCCTGTTAGATAGGACACCATGAACATACATCACCACATCACCAGCGGGTCACATGGCTGGCCAGTGTGACTCTTCGAGTTAGCATCACTGCCTCCACAGAAGGTATGAAATAAGCTGAGCAAAGGACAGAGTGTCAGTAGGAGGCCTCCAGATATCTGAAGTTAGCATACAAATAATTTTTTTAAAGACTATAATTTTCTATCTTTAGCTTAAGTCAACATTTTAAACATCTGCTACCTTGGTTTCCGTAGAGCTCTGAGTCTCAGTATCAGATCAGTTTTGCTTTTAAATGAATATAATATGCCTACAGCTCATGATAAGCACATTTAAAAAGCTAATTATTACTCTCTTTATGCAGAGACCTGCAGATGATGAAGGTACTGGATTTGTATTTTATGTGTAGATAAGGATTCGAAAGGTTATCTATTTGGGTTCTAAATAAAGAGTATGCCAGGCTTTGTCATTCTATTTTGTTGAAGATCACATTGGGAAGATCTTGAGATGTCCATTAGGAACTCTGATCTTGAAGTCTTGTTTTGAAGCTGTATGGAAATTTTGTATTCACTTGCTTGTGATTGTAAACAGTCTGAAGACAATCGGGTCCTTCCCTTCTTGTATGGTATGGTATCTGTGGTGCTACATAATCCTCCTAATTCTCCAGTTGTTCATAGAATACTTAAGAAGGAAAAAAATGACAGTGTCAAATAAATAAAATATAAAAAGAGAGCCTTTCAGGTATTCTTTATACAGTATAGAGAATAAAGAAAGGTCATGAACAAATTTTTTTCTTTGAAGATAATCTTTAAAGTGACATTTTCTATGAAATGGTGCCCTCCCATATTTCAGTACCTTTTAAAAAATATTAGCAGGCTGGACATTTTTTTTCTTTCATTTTAAATGCAGTTTGGGTCAATCTTGAGGCCTTTACCTTTTCTATGACAATCAGTAGTGAACCTAATAAGAAGAACTGGGTACCTAATCACCAAATAAATTGAAAAATATATGTCTGGGTGTCCTTAGGGTCCTCCTATACTATACATGTCTAAGACAAATTAGATGGTGGTAAAAGACAAGAGACCCATGACAGCAGCCTAAGCCATTTCCATAGTTATTCCTAATATTTTGTCTCCCTCAGAGAACAAAAGATGGACTTCACCGTGCCTAAATCTGCTGAGGGGGGAGGGAAAGAAGCTTTCTGTCAAACAGCTAGAGTTCAATAAAAAAGATTGTAACTTCTATGTGCTTAAAAAAATTCCGTAACCTGAGATGTCTGCTTTTCATTTATCCTTTCTAACTTTTTATTTAAAAAAAGAAAAGAAAAGCCCACTAAATTAAGAAAAATGTAAAGCATTTAAGGTTGTGAAATACTTTGCATAACTTGGAATGTGTGTTGTGACTATAATGATTTTAGGTTTGTAGACTCAAATGTCTAAAAACTAATGATTGTGCTATCATGTCCATCTAGATATTTAAAACCTGTTTCTTTAGGGGAAGCCTATGGACCACATTGACCGAATGTCTGAATGTATTAATGAAAAGTGAATGACACGTTTAAAGTTAACACCTTTTCAGAAGTGAACATGTTATTGTTTCATAAAATGGCATACCAATTTTACATCATGGGGACTAGTGATTCCTAGATCTCAACTATGCCGGTGATTTTCCTAATCAAGTTACACATTACCTAGAATTCTTCCCTTGGCATTAAAATACTCAGACATTTGATAAAGTGATTACTTCTTCTGTTGAGGGAGTCGTGGGAATCTGGTAGCAAGGATTTTTTGAACCTGTGTGTCACAAGATAGTTGCTCAAAAGGTAAAGTATCAATCTATTGATGCAAATAAAAATAAATACTAGAAGCTAACTGTTTAGCTTTTGAAAAAAAGCAGCACATGGCTGTTAAAAAAAAAAAAAAAAAAAAGTTTCAAGCTAGGTTATATAGGTTTTTTGGCACATGTTTACAAGTTTCTCCCCCTCTTCCAAACATAGATCTTTATAATTAAATGACTAAAACAACAAACACCACCCAGCTTATAGGTCTGGTAGAAAGTTCAGATCCCAGCTGGCCAGTATCTATGTGTTGACCCATCTACCAGATGGGTCCCCATCATGTTCTGCTAATTTTTCTTTTTCAGTGTTAAGGCAATTTGTTATTGTCCTAATCAAATATTTATGTACCTAATGACTTTTTCTAGGAAGAATCCAGCTAGTCCTTGGTTGAAAGGTTTTTCTACAGCATATAGGTTTGCTGTTGGGAAGCATATGGGGAGAACTTGATGGGAAGGAAATACTGGAGGTAAAGTTTCACAGAGAAGAGTGGGATCTTATTAATGAAATAGTGAGAGAGATGCTGAAAGTATAAAACTAAAAGGATTGTGTTCAGTTTAATTGCATCTGTGGAAACAGAGAATGATTGGCTAATGTTTGTGTGTCTCTTACTGTACTGTCCATCAGCATAGGAATATTTGACATTTTTAATAATCCTCACCAATAAAGCCAGGGTTAGATGTGAAAGCCTGCTGCCACGGATGGCTAAAGAAAGAAAAGACACTTTGTATTATGATTATTACTATTACTATGGAATAATATCCATTAATCATGGCACAGTAGTTGAGGTGACCGTGTTGATTTAAATACAAGTTTTTAAACTAGGTTTTAAGTAATACAGACCCATTTTCTCTTGAATTTGAAAGGTTCCATCTTGGAGTTCTTGTGTTTCTAGATTGTGTTTGTTTTGCTATATTGCACAGTACCTGCAGAATTACGGGTTTTTTCAATCTAGCTCCGAACAAACTGGTTACTTTGTCTCCCTAAAGCAGTTCTGAATTGTTTGAGTAAAGCTGAGCCAAGTCCTGCTAGTCCAGCTCCCACTAGTAGTGGTGTTGAAGTCAATTTAATAAAACAAGGAGTCCCTAACAAGTTATTTACCTAGGTTTAATTTATCTTTGGTTATTTTTAACGATTGTTAGATACAAATTATTCATTTCCCTAGAACGGGCAATACTTTCAAACCATGATATGATTTCAATGATTCAACAAAACTTAAGAATATAAACCTATGATAGATTAAGACAAACTGTTCCAGAGTATGTTCCTGTTTTGGAGCCAGTTAATTTTTAAGTGTGTGTTGTTCCTATTTATTGTGTAGTACTGTGCAATTTCTTCATGAATTAAATCTTTAGGGCCAGATTTTCAAAATGCTTTTTATAAATCTGAGAGTTGATCATTTGATTGTGCCGAATTGGTATAGTTGCACAAAAAGGTGAATTAAAACTTTATCAGCACCTTCTGGCTCCACTGAGTTGTTGGAAAAGCTCTCTCTGTCATTCAGTAGGGTCAAGGCTTCACTTTTAGCCTGTAATTACAATGGACATTATTAAAAGTGTAGTTAGTATTTATACAAGGTTCAAGGCCTGCCACTAGCAATTGAAAATATAGATAAAGATGTAGGCAATGAAACTTTCATAAACATTCTTCATCTGTTGGTATCCCTTCCAAAATTCCCCTCGCTTTACCTAACCATCCTCCATGATACCTGATAACCTGTATTCAACCCTTTTTTAATGTTATGGTTTTAATGGACAAGCCATAGTTTAGAACTGTTGCTAAAACATAAATACATATTTAAGAAATACAGCACAGCTTTATGTTCTAGTTGTTCTAGTTCAAACTACGCAAGTCAAGTGAGGCAATAAGAAAGAAAAAGGCACTTGAACTCCAAGAAAGATTGGATTTGTGGGTATGACACACAGAGTTTGCCAGAGCCCAGATTCTCATTTGTTCTCTCGAGTGAGCTATTTGTATTTGCAACTGGCCATATTCTTTTTCTCTTATTGCCCATCTGACTATGCCTAGTTTAGACTGGTTTTCTTAGGAAAGGCTCTACATAAACGCTTGTAGAAAATGGTGCAGTGATTCAACTCAGTTTATGTAATATCCTCAACTCGGTTTATGTAGTATCCTCATTATTATCCCAAAAGATCTCACCTTCAGAAATCAATAACATTTACAAGGGAAGAAAAATGACAGCTGCTTCCCCATCTGGTCTTCTGCTGAAGCCCATGCAAACAAGTTTTGCTGACTCTATTGCTCAAAGATTGTAATACAGTCATTGCAACAAACATGATCTCAAGCAAAACTACTCATGCCTCAACATAAATATCAGCACATCACATTAAAGATTTGCTGAATTATATGACAAAACACTGAAGTGGAACAGTTTAGTGTATACACAACCCTCACATCTATCAATATTGCTTGGTTACTCTTAAATAGATATAGGAACTCAAAAGAGATTGCATTACTAAAAGTAGTTAGAATATCAGCCACTAAAATTACAATATTAACATAGCCCCGTAGACTATACTATAAGCATATGGCTTAAAGGTGCATCTTAACGTACCAGAAAGTGAGTGAATTTATAAGTCATAATAATGTATACTTAAAGTAAAGAAGGCATTATGCAGGCAAAACCAATACAAGAGTACATTCTGTTAAGTCCAAGCAAACACTATCTAGAGGTTTATTTAGTAAATAGGTACGTTTGCCACAATAGTATCTGAACATGGTAAATAGTCCATGGATATAAACAATATTCTCTAGAAAAGCATAAATATTCTGAGTTTCATTCTCCGCATTATAATAGAGGCATAATGTGGAGAATAAGACCCTCTGCATGTTTTTGAACACTGGTGTCCAAATTTGATAGTCGTATGACTTTTTTATATACAAATGCTATGCCTGTACAATAGATATGTTAATTCACCTGCATCTTTTCTAAACTAACTACTGCCAGGACTAATTACATTGTTACAGGAATTAAACACAGATTCTTATAAGCTATTTTAATTATATTTAACACATTTAATTTTAAAATTAATGTGAGAGCTGATTGGCAGTTCCAGAGGTTTCCAAACTCTCATTGAAGTTTTTCTTCAATTGTACAGCCTTTACTAGCTTTCATCCACAAATAGGTTGAGGAGGAGGAGAGTGTTAGGAAGGAGGGGAGAAAAGAAACTGCTGATCCACCAAGGTATTTGATTTTTATTCCCATCTTATTGGATGAACTTTTGTTGTTTTAAAACAACAAAAACCCTAAAAATAAAGCCAAACAGCTCTGTTTTGAACATTGCTGTGACTTAATTAGTTGCTTTTACATTGACCAATCCTGTTAGTAGGTGAAGTGATTATCAGTGTGTTTGCTCAGTTAATATCATTTCTAAATTAGTATCATACTAGATTTGATCAGCTGGCTGTTTTGCAGATGATGCCTCTTGCATTTTTTACCTTGGCTGTAAAAACAGAAGCCCAGCCATGCATGTGTTTAACTTTCTGATTGCTCACTGTAGTACCAGAGGGGACTGTCAAGCTGGCTGGGCAGCTGGTAGACCCACTTCTTCATTTTAATATAGGCTAAGTCCTGCTCCCAGTCAGTGGTCCCCACACAGCAATCTGTCTTCCAGGACTAAATTAAAAGCAGTTTTAGTATGTGATTAGCTGTATAATAAGACAGCACAAGGGGTGTGGAGAACAAAGAGTGTAGGAAGGCAAAGGGACATGAATCCTATCATTTTGTGTTCCATGATTTAGAAAGGAACAATTGTTTTTTCCACATATTTTGCTGCATATATTAGAAGAGCATTTTAAACTGAGACAGTAATTTCTGAGGAGGAACAAAAGATACTAAAAAATGTTTTTTGATTTTTAGGACACTTTGATTAAAATTTTCACAACGTAGTTATTCTGTCCAGTGCTGTATGTGGTTGTACTAATTGTATTTTTATAAATATTAAGGTTGTGTATACAGCCTTGGGAAGCATATTATCTGTACCTAATTCCTAGTGCATTGTGTTACAGTCCTGTCACACAAGTTTTTTTGACTGTTGTAATGGAGGAAAAACCCATACTTCTGTGAGTGGACAGCTGAATGTGTGAAACCATGGAAGCATTGGCAGAACATAAGAGCCTACACTTTAACTTCTGGTTTTCAGCTATAGACATTCAATACAGCCAGTTTAAATCATAAACACAATAGGACTCAGCACTTAGAGTCGTGTGGTTTTATCTTCTGTAAACTTCCTTTCTTTTTTAAATTAAATGAAGTGTTTAGTCATGAAGGTTTCCAAGGAAAGCTAGAAATGTGTGACCTGAATATGTTAGATGGAGAAATGTCCGAGTGTAAAGCATAGCTCTAAGAGGCATGACCTTCTCCTTGATCTCAATCAAATTTCAACTTCCCCCAGCTCTGAGAGTTGACACCATTTATCAGAGGCAGTGGCGTAACAAGCAGAGTTGCCAGCCAGGACAGATCTGGTGGGGGGGAGGAAGGAAGGGGAAGGGGGGAAAAGGTGGCTCATGGGTTTTCAGGGGAGGAGAGGGAGGAACAGGCTCCAATAACAGGAGGGGAGGGGCTGCACATAGGTGCTGAGTGGGGGACAGCACTCTTACCCACAGGGGAGCTTCCCAATCCTGGCTGAGCTGCCGCTGCCACCATGCATGCTCTGCCTGCCCCAGCTGCTGTTCTTAAAGTGGTAGTGTTGGCAATAACAGCTGTAGCCAGGGCATATTTTGAAGTTCCTGGCATGGTAGTGATGCTGGGGCATGGACTGGGCAGTCTTGGGGAACTTCTAGCACTCCTCTTAACTTAGCACTTGTGGTGCCACCTCTATTTATGTACTGATAGTTAGACTCTAGGCACAGGAGAAAAGTGAAGTGGTTCCAGCCCACCCTGTAAGCAGGTATTTTCTGCCAGTAGTTGTAAGTATGATGGACCTCTTGCCCCAAGTGGAAGAATGCCACTACTGCTACAGCTGTCATAGAGGTGAACCAGTATATAGAGCCCTACAGGTAAAAGGCTCTTTTTCTTAGTTCGCATTTACACTTCAAGATTAATTTGATCAAACAACTTGGAATAATGTTGGTATAATCCAAACACTTCTGATATATGCAGGAGAGGTTCTTTATCTTTTCCTTAAGGTCGTGCTGAAATCAAAGTAGCTAAGAAGAAACTGAATATTGAATGCTATATATAAGGCTTTGAAGTTTTACCTGTATATCAAAGGTAGATGCGTGGTTTGTCTCCTCTTGGTATTTTGACAGCATGTTTGTTTGTCTTGAGCTCTACAAAACTGAAGAAAAGAACTTCATTTCAAATCAAATTAACAAAGTATATTTAGAAAGGGTGATTATGGAATCTCTTGTGAGGTTAATGTGTAGAACTGAGAAATTTGCAATTTTTTGTGCAAGTTTGGTGTGTGATCTTGAATAAGTCCATTTATATGGGTCAGTTTTGCCATCTTTAAAAATGGTTAATATTTAATATGTAATAAGATTTAAAATAATTCCTTGTGAACTCCTTTGAACCTGTATTTAAATATTAGGCATTATAATTATATAATATAGAAGTACTGTGGAATCTGTAAATTAATAGTTTTTGTTTAATGTGCCTGAAATTATCTATTACATTTTTTCACTTTTACTCTTGATTAATACAAATTGTGTGTGCCAGAGCCTTCATCTTATAGGCAGGATTGTGAAACTGTGTTTTAGCATATCTAATGAGTAGCATGCAAATAAATCTAGCTAATTTGGGGGGCAGTTTGGGGAGGTTATAATTTCCTGGGCAAACTTAAGGCTGGGCTACCTTGTGCTGAGTTATAATTGTCTTGCATGGGCCATTACATCAACAGCCATCACAAGAGTACAGCATCTTCCTTCTACTAATATACCCCCAGGGGGAGGAATCCTTAGCTCTCCCTTATCAAAAGTGTTTAAGTCTTTGAGCAGTCTGAGCAAGACTGAGAGAACAGGATTTGAACAAATTATTCTTCAAAAAAGGAAGGTACCAGTTAGAGATGGGTCTGAACCAAAACCACAGTCTAAACATCCCGTTTTGGAAAAGATAGGAGTCCAATGTTGTGACTTGTGCCAGCATTCTTTCCAGTATTATTCATTCCTGAAAGTTGAGGACTACAGACATAACAAGAAAAAACAGTAGCCTTTGGGAGCGTTGACACAAGCCCAAAACAGGACTCTAGCCAACAGGTGAAAAGAGCAAGAGAACAAGCATCTTCAAAGAATGCTTGAAAAATCTCAGTTGGTAGAAGGAATAGAAAAAATGAACCATCATAGTCTCTTCCAACGTCCACTTCCCAAAACCTTAGCTGCTGTAATTGAAAATGCTCTTTCATCCAGACCAGTCTTCTCTCAGGAACTAATCATTTCAGTATACTGCACTGCACTTGGATTCAAACAAACACGATCAACTCTATATTCCAGATTCACTAAATTTTCCTTTTGGTGAGCTGAAATTAAAATACTCAGGATTGAAACGCTAAAACTATTGCATAATAAACAATAGAAGCCAAAAACACTTAAAATATTTTATTCAGGAGAAGTTAAAGTTAATTATAAACATTGAATCAGTTATAGATTTGGTCCAGTGGAATTCATTGCAAAAATGCAAAGAAATGTGAAGGCCTGAAAGATGTTTATAGAATCATATAGAACTTATATTGCCACAACGTATATGTCCTAATTTAAGGAGAATGAAATGTATAAAAAAATCTGTTTTCTAATAAAGCTTTGCAATTTCAGTGTGAGATAAATACTGTGTTTAAAAGAACCTGATCGTATAGAGGGTTAATGAAATACAAAGCCTTGGTGTTATCTAATAATATCATACCTCTTGGATGACAAAGGCCTAAATCCTTCACACACAGAGTAGGATCTTTTTAAAAATGAGCCCAACTCACGCAGTTGGCACTTGGATGTGAGCTTTTGCAAGCTTTGGAACAGCAGCAGCAGCATAGGAATGCAGCTGAGCATCCAGGGCATGGGGCAGCAGCAACTTCCAACTGCCACCCTGATCACAATTGTGATCATGCAGCTGCTGGGAGCAGCTGCTTTTTCTCACTCTACTCTTCCCCCTCAAGTTGACACCTGGAATGGTTCCATTGTTCGCTCTGCCCTACATAGGCCACTGCTTTGGAGGCTATGGTTTTGGTCCAGGCTCATCTTAAATGTCAATATCATAAAAATGGAGGGAGCTGGGGTGACATGGGTGCTAAGGCACGTGGTTGACAGCTCATAGCATGGGCAACTGGTGCTGCCTTAGTCAGGGAGGGCACATGCCCCCCCTGCAACCAGTCCCACTGACCGAGGGGGAGGATTCCCCCCGCAGCCAATCCTACTGACCAGGGGGTGGGGGTACCCCGCAGCCAGTCTTGCTGCCTGGGGGGACCCCGCAACAGCTGATCGCTGCGGCCGATTGCTGCAGCTGCTTCTGGGAGCAGCTGCAGCAGTCGGCTGGCACTTGCAGGGGGGGCACCAGTATTCCTGCCTGCCCCCCCTGCCCATCGCCTAAGCAGCAAGCGTGGCCGGTCAGGGGGCCCACCTGTGCTTTCAGGGGGTGCACGTCCATCCCCTATACGTTGCCAGTGGCCCAGAGCTTGCAAGTTCAAGGCCATAGCAGAAGTGTTTATAAAGGGGCCATATCAGATTCCAACAAATCTGGCAATTCTGCTAAATACCTTGTCACAAGGACATGAGACGGAAGGAAGAATGTAAATGAAGAATCTTGAGAGTTTCTTTAGGAAGATGCTGAAGAGCAAAAGGTTCAAATCCCCCATTCAGCAATGTACTTAACCATGTGAGCATCAGCAACTGTAAATAGGACCTCTCTTTTAAAAAATAAATAAATAAATAATTTGCATTAAACTACCTTACTGGACTGATGCTAAAATCTTAATGTGCTTCCTCAGTTCCATTACTTTTGCCTACATGAGAAATTCACAATTTATACCAATAGGACAATGTTTGACTTCTAAAATAATACACATTTCAGTTAACAAGAATATGGATTTAAGTTAAAATAGAAATTAAAACCATTATCTAAATCTCAAGAGTAACCTCAGGTGTTTATTACATAGAAATAAAGTTTAAATTATACATGTAGCCTGGATATTTGTGGTTATCTTATAATTTTTGTGCGTGTAAGAAAGATAAAAATACATATATCTTTAATTATCTTAATGTTGTAGTAATGTTTCTACAGTTTCTTGATAGGTATCTTTAATTTTACATAAAATAATTATATTATAATAAAATAAATTACACTGTGGGCAAAACAGCTCTTTCTAGTAAAGATTGTATTAGATTAGAACAGTTTCTGTAGCTCTGAGGAATCTCCCTTGCATAGTAGTCCAAAGGCTTGTTGGAAAACTGAAGGTGGAGCTGTTTACCCAATAACATATCTGAATTTCCTAGCTTAGCAAGAGGCATTTGGTTATTCAATCAATTAATTCTTAACTGGTGACATTTTTGTGGAACAGAGGTGTGCATACATGACAATAAACATAATCAACTATTTAGCATTTGTATTAGGAAGACCATCTTTACAGGGGTCTCTTTTCAACATTGGGTTAAGATGGATAGGCCCAAAAGGCCCTGTTTCACTTAACCTCAATAAGTGGCCAGATTTTTAGAGGTGATAAGTAAGCATCTAGAGCTTCATGTGAAGTAAGAAGAGTGTTCAGCACTTTTGGAAACCAAATTTGTCACTTATTCAGGAAGTGCATAGGCACGTACATGTTTAAGTTCACATGCTCAGTTAAGATATTAAACTAAAAACTGTGAAGAATGATAATTGGATACTTATTTTACTGTATGATTAAAAAGTTATAATCAAGAAAGGAGGTTATACTAGATTTTTTTTCACAAAAAAATAGAACAAAAACAGGGAGGGAAGTAGTTTAAAAAAAAAATATATATATATATAGTTAATGGAAAAAGAGGACATTTATGATGGTGTAAATTAGAAGCAAAGGACCATAGAAGTTGACAGGGTAAGCAAAAGAATATAAGTGAAATCTGTGGCCAGTGGGGTTAAGAACAATAATCAGTAATTTAAGTATATTAGGAACAAAAATGTCTATTACCAAATGCAAATGTTGTCAATAAGGCAAAAAAAAAAAGCAGAAGAGTTCAAGATATCTGTAATAATTTTGAGAAAAAGTTAGACCATGTATTTATATCGAAACGATCAGCCAATACAGAAAATTTGTACCCACAAGTTTTTAAGAAGCCAGAGAACACTCTTCACTTTTAATGTTGGTAGTCATTAAGTCTTGGAAGACTGAGGAAGTTGCAGATGACTGGAAGAAAGCTAATCTTGTATCAATATTTAAGAGGCAACTGGGACGATGGGGTAATTATAGACTTGTTAGTCTGACATTGATCCTGGACAAAATAATGGAACACCTGATAGGGGCTTGATTATATTACTTTCCTTAGTATTTAACTTGATATGTTTTTTGGTGAGATAGCAAGCCTGGGTGATAAAGGTTATATTGTTTTCATAATCCCCTTTATGTCCTTTGGCATCTGCAAACTGTCTAACTTGGCAGTGCGTAACATTTGGATTATGAAACTAAACTGATAAAAAATCAGTACTGTACACCTTCAGTAGTTTAAGGACTGACATAAGTCTCAAGATGTAATTGTGAATGGGAAATTGCCAGTGAGCTGTTGAGTTCCTGGTGGGGTCCAACAGGGATTGGTTCTAAACATTATACTATTTAACATTTTTATCAATGACCTGAAAGAAACAATACTGAAGTTTGTAGATGATACAAAGGTGGGCAAACAGTAAATAATGAAGTGGACAGGTTACTGAATCTGGGACATGTGGTGATTTGGGCAAGCAATACGAGTTTAAGGACAACCAAGTCTAAAAACCTGCGTCCAAGAACAAGGATTGTGGGTCCACACTTACAGGAGGGAGGACTTTATCCTGGCAAACGATGGCTCTGAAAATTACTTGCTTTATGGTGGATTGTCAAGTGAATGCAAACTCCCAGTGTGACACTATGACCAAAAGAGCCTACGTGATGCTTGCGTGTATAAACAGAGTATGTGTGAAGTTGTATAACTTCTGTATTTGGCAGTATTGTGACCACTTCTGAAATACTTACTTCAGTTTTGGAAATTATCCAGAGAAGACTCATGAGAATTATTAAAGTGTTGGTAAATGTGTATTGCAGTGAAAGACTCCAAGGCTGCGTCCACACAAGTGCACAACTAGCAGCGAGACACCTTGTACTGGAGCTAGTTGTCTCCAGGGAATGCCTGTGCCATGCACCCTCTGGCATGTGGCAGGTTACCTCGGGTGGGGTAAGGGATGCTGGGGCCAGTACTGGGCTGGCCCCAGCAGTCTTACCTAGGGTCGTGGGGGCCTCCTGGGGCTGCAGTAGTAGTGATCCTGCTGCTCAGAGCCTGCCTGGCAGTTGAGGTGTGGCTCCAATTTGGAGCGGTGTGTGCTGCCCCCCACATGTGCTGCTCCCCCCTTTCTTCCCCCCCCACGGGTTTTTTAACCCCTGGATATCTGGGGTAAAAAAAAACAATCCACATTGCTCCCTTGCAGTGTGGAGAACAGCTGAATGTGTGGTACGTGGTGCTGCAGATGCGTCTGCACTCATCTGGACGTGGCCACGCTCATCTGGGCATGGCATAAGAGTTCAGTCTCTTAGTTTAAAAGAAATGACTAAGGAGTAACATTGCCACAGTCTGTAAGTAACTCCATGGAGGAAATACATTTGATAATGGAAGGAGGTTCAGTCTAGACGACAAAATATAACAGGATCTATTAGCTGGAAGTTGAAACTGTATAGGTGTAGACAAGAAATACAGCCCATTTTTTGATGATGAGAGTAAATAACCTTTGGAATACATTACCCAACAGTTGTGGTAGAGTCTCTGTTACTTGCAGTTTTTAAATCAACTTTGGATATGCTCTTGTTCTGGCTTAGTTTGTTTTATATATGCTCTAGTTCAAGCAGGAACTAATCCAAGGAAGTCCGTGACCTATGTTATACTGGCTGTCACACTTAGATAATCATAATCTCAGTCTGGACTTTGTAATACAGAGAAATATCTTGCTTAACCAGAGCCCAGTATTCCCTGTTCGAATATTTTGCCTGCTTCAAACCTTCAGTGTGAAATTTTTGATCCCTACGAGGGAAAGGGCCACAGGTTTGTAATCATAATTCCTTAACATAATTATTTGTAAAATACTGCACTTATTTTGCTTTATTATTTGACAACTAATAGCTATGTTTATAGAAACAGTTTGCCAAAGTTATGTGTAGTCTTCATTGCCTATTGTTAGGGACCTACTTAAATTGTGGTGAGACTAAACAATTATCATGGGTTGGTTGCAGCATAAAGAGCAGATTTCCTGGATAGTTCTCATATTTGCTCTGCCAGCCCTGCCCCTCAGTGCTGATTGGCGGAGAGGCCCCAGCAGAGGAGGAGGGACAAGGGGGTGGTTGCCACCTTTCTGCTGGCTTCCTTCCATGCAGCCAAGCCCCTTGGTGCTGATCCATGGAGAAGCTTCAGTGCGGGGAGGTGGACAAGGGGGTGAATGCCAAATTGTCTGCTACCCTTCATGCAGCCCGGCAGCTAGCACCTTCTCCACCCCCACAGGCAGGCTGCAGGTCAAGCTGTGTCAGTGAGGACCACTGGTTCTCACTGGGGACCCAACTTTTTATTCTTTTTATTAAGTTTTTTTATGTTGGTTTTTTTAATGTCTATTTTTATGTTGTTTTTATAATAAGCCTGGATTTCCCAGTTTCTGCAAACTTGCATATTGAGTAGACCCCCTACCTATTTAATGAAGTAGCAGGAAGCTTTACCTATAGATTCTTCCTCCTTCACCATATTTCTGTACCAATGATATGCTGTTCACCGTGCTGAAATGTTCAAGATTCAGTGCAGAACTGAAACAGAATACAAACTCAGAAGAGAAAATGTTTTCTGATATGCCGTCTGATCCTTAAGAGAGAAACGCATATCTATAGATTTTTTGCGTTTGTCATGCTATATATGTTACTTCTCTGAAGTTTCAAAGTTAATGTTGTTGCTACATACATGACAGATAAATTTGCCTTGCTACAGGGACTACCACTTTTCTTGCTTTATGGATCAAATTGTGAATCCAGGTATTACCGTCTAGGTAAGGTATCTGTTACTGAATTTAATGCACTTCTACTATATGCTATTTTTTTTCTTTATTTTGTTACCCAATATTAATGATTTGCTTTAAGGTGAAATGTCTTTGCTTGATCTCAAACAAAGTAACAATGCCTATTACAATAGTCTAAAAAAAGAGACCATTTTATACATTTATCTACCTCTGAGAAGTGCAAAGAAAACTAAAAGTACTGAAAATATGTGTGCACAGAATATAGTAAATTAGCAGATTTGTTTTACAGGTATTTAATTCTGTTATTGCATTTGTATTTTTCTTTTTTTAAATGTAAAATAATTAGAGAAATAGGTTGTGGAACATATACAGAATAATTTTGTCACTGCAAATTTAATACCTTCTTTAGCCACTACATAGGAGCTGCAATACTTGCTAAGTGTTTGAGTGCACATGACTCAATATGGTAAGATGGCTTTGAAGGATCTGTTACACTGCAGCAGACCAAGGATCTGCAGACTTAAAATTCTCCAGACACTATAGTTCTTGACCTCTCACTGAGTCATGAACTAATCATATAGTTAATATCTCATAGCAGCACCTTTTACACTGTATTATGCAAAGGATCTTTATTTTAACATCTCCTCAATTGTGCAGTCACTCTTATCTGCATATGATGCATTTTAAGATGTCTTATGTACCTATCACAAAAGATTTATGTACCAAAGAGCTTTTAAATGTTTTGTAACTATTGAAAAAAGTTTCTGTGTTAGAACTCTTTCTTTAAAAACAAACAAACTGGTATTGAAATAAATTTGTTATCTGGCATGCATCATTTAAATGAAATCTCCCTCTGTTTTTTTAACAAAACCTACTGCTCATCTTTACCCCTCTTCCACCAGGTAGATGGGGTTCTATTATAATAACAGAAATATAGAATATTCAGCTCTAGGATTTGGGGCCTGCTTCACTTCTAGCCCTGGGGCGAGGAAGGTGAATCCTTTGAATTCAATGGAGCAGCATGAAAATCAGTCAATTAAAATGAGAAAGTCAAGCCTCATCTTCTAAAATGCTGGAGAAAACTCAAAGAGATTTAATGATGAGATCTTCATTCAGCCTTATTCTACTGGATTGTGTACACAAGAAAGAGAACTAGTTTAAAAATCTTTCAGGTGCTTTTGTGCTACCTCTTCCACACCATGATTGTTCCTGAGGGTACCTAGGGGCCAATTCTGATCCCAGCAAGCGTTCTGAGTTGTCTTGTAGCTCCTTTAACTTTTGCTAGTTAAAATGGCCATGGATTTCCAGGTGGCTGTGGGCATGTCTACACATTCATTAATGCACCATAATTATGGTGCATTAAGTTGAGTACCTGTAATGACAGGTACTAAATGTGCCGCACTCTACACTACTGTACATTAGCACAGGTGAATAGGTTTTTTTGTAATGCTACTACACATTAGCGCATTAACATGGGCTTTGCTCGCCACACTAATGCACAGTAGAATTAGTCTTCTGCACAATAAGCGTCTCATGTAGACATGCCCAGTAGGTACTCCCATAATACGCTATGACCTTGTGTTTGCATTAGTAAAGCTTGAATGTTCTTGTTTATGTAGAACAAAGTATTTTACTTATTCTTTTCTTTTTAACAATTACAGTATCTTTAGAAACACAAGTCAACTAAAATGGTGCCAGGCACATGATTTTTAATGTCTTTTTTTTCCTGAAGCCGGCCTTTCTAAGCTTGGTTAAAGATGATGCTGTTCTTTTCCAAGTGGTTTTTCACTCTGATTTTATGAGGTGAAATGTGAGGGAGACATTCTAAACTGATTTGCTCTGATTATTTGTGCTGCCTGAATGGCTGGAATAATTCCAATAACAGAGGTCCAAGATAAATGTTAGGCAACACATGTTTGCCAACATCAGGAATAAAACTCTGTAACTTTCCTTTTTGTTTGTATCTGGATGGTTTTATTAATAACTCCCTGCAAGTATGGTGAAATCTTCTAGAGGAAACTACAGACATGACAAAATGCATGAGGTTCTTAGAGTGCCGTGTCATCAATTACTTCTTTAAACAAATGACAGCATTGCCTGGTGGTTCTTTCAGAACTTGAAACTTAAACATAACAATAAACACAGATTAAGGGTTTGGAACTGATTTTTTTTTAAATATATCTTTTCAATGGTACAAGCTTAGGCAAAAGCATGATTCCTGCTAAAGATCAGGTTTTTCTAACTTATAAATGTAATAATTTTGTATTGATAATGAGACTAAATGCAGCATTTAGAACTCTAATGATGATATGTATGAACCTCCAGCATTCTGAGTTAATCATTTAACCATTGTGGGCTATGCTGTGTCATATTAGTACTGTTTTCGCTAGGGGGCAGTGAAAATCCACTCCCTAATTTTCTCTTGGAATTAACATATCTCCGCTTTCTGGCTTGAGCCCATCACTGCATAGGATTTACCTACTGGAACATAATTTATCTACATTAGAAAGACATTGTCACCAGAGCGCCCCAAGGGATGACGACTAGGTCGAATGGTCATAAACTACTACAAGACTGTTTCAGGCTGGACATAAGGAAGAATTTCTCTACTGTCCGAGCCCCCAAGGTCTGGAACAGCCTGCCACCGGAGGTGGTTCAAGCACCTACATTGAACACCTTCAAGAGCAAACTGGATGCTCATCTTGCTGGGATCCTATGACCCCAGCTGACTTCCTGCCCTTTGGGCAGGGGGCTGGACTCGATGATCTTCTGAGGTCCCTTCCAGCCCTAATGTCTATGAAATCTATGAAATTGTGCTGACTAGACTCTGCTGGAATTTGATTTCATAGCGTCCAGGTGAGAGGTTAATTCATCCTCCATGCCCAGTAAGCTCTAGGCCAGTGACTAATGCAAACTGCCATTTGTTTTACAGGTATTTGTCTTCTAGAAATTCATTGCTTTTACTTTGCCTTTTGTCTTCTATATCTTTTGTTGTTTGTCTATTCAAAGCAGATAAGAGAATTTATAGTGTGTCTACTTTGCAGAGGTGCAAACCAACTCTATTCTCTGCTAGAAAAAGAGGATGGTCCACTTGGTGTAGATACCAGGACTCTGGAAACCTGGCGTGTACTTCCATACTCCACTGCAAACTTGCTTGGAAAAGTTATTTGATCCCTCTGTGTCTTAGTTTTCCATCTGTACAATGGAGATAATAGTATCCTCCTACCTCATAAGATGTTGTTAGGGTAAATACATTATATGAGCACCTCCTATCTTAATAATGATAATGAGGACCATATAATTACCATTAATATGTAAAGGTGATCTTCCAGATATGAGCTGGATTATTTATTCCTTACTGAGATAAAAATATAGTTGATGTCAGTTGGAATTTCATCCGAGTAAAATGTGAGAGATTAGGCCCAGGTTGATTAAATTAATGCCCAACTTAGTTATAAAGAAAGAAGAAAATTCAGGAAACTCAGGAGAAATCTGTGCAGTACCTAGAATTAGATCATGAAATCAAGATACATTGCTCCTAAATTAGAAAACAGTTAATGAGGCATAGGGCAAGCCACATGAGCCTATGTCCTTAACTATCAGTAGTGACACAGGTACCAAGAAAAAGTTGATATGATGTATGCACTATAAGGGCTGGAGGGCTGTGCACCACTGCCATAAAAATGTAACACTTGCATAAGAGATGCTGAATATTTCACTGAGGCAAGGATATTTCCAGGTGTACTACAGGTTTCCAGTGTCCAACAAGGAGGCACTGACCACATCTACATGAGCGGCAGATTGAGCAGTTTTTACCGTGCAGTAATTTAGTCCTTGTATAATCAAGAACTAAATGACTATGCAGTAACCAGCATTACTGCACAGTACTATCCCTGCATGGTTTTTTTCAGATGCCACTGCACAGTAGCTTGTTACTATTGCGCAGTAGCAGCACATCATGGTAATTGCCTGCCAATGCTACTGCACAGTAGCAATGAGCTACTGCATAGTAGCATCTTGTGTAGATGTGCCCACTGAAAACAAGCATAAAGGCATTGAAATAAAACTTCTGTGCACTTCAGTAATGTATTGTACTAAGCTTGGGAAGCCCTCCAGAACTGCATTTTTTTTTATACAGGGAAGTCTCTTAAGTCCGTTTTTTTCAAACTTTGTTGCCTGCAATTTGGCAGCTCTGGAAGAGGGGTGTGGTATGAGTAGGGAGCTAGGGGACCTCTGAAAGTCATTCCACATTTATTTAGGGCTGGGACTTTCAAAGGAGCTTAAAGGAATTAGGACAATCAATAGGAAAGTTTTATGTTTAGCTTTCTTAGGTACCTTTGAACATCCCTTAAACTGACAAGTTTAGTTTTGGCACCCAGGTTTGAAAATGTTGGCCCTTTGCCTTTGTTTGCCTGTCATCATAAGGAAGCAACACTGTCCACCTCTGAGGGCTATTGGAACAGTTGGCTAGCATTTTTAAGCCATTAATGATAAAAAGCTACATGTTCTTAATATTAGTTTTAGCAACCCTCTGTCAAAACTGCTTCTACTGTACTGTGCAGTGTTACTTCTGTCTTAGGCTGCTAAAGATGGGGGGGGGGCTAAAAGGGGGCCTAAGTTTTGTTTATTATCTGTAATAAATTTCTTTTATAAAATAGCGAACACTTGAGCAATGAAGATATTGGCAAAATTTCTGGCTTTGATTGATAAAGCAGTGAAAAGGCACTCCTGAATTTGGCTATCTGAACTGCATGAAGGAAAGGTTATTGCTGTGCTCACTGCAGACACAGGAAAAGCTGTCGTTCTTTGCGCCATTTTAAAGAATTTCTGTTGAGTTGCTATTTTGTTTCTTTTTTAGGAATCTTGTTTGTTAGATATCATTCTGCGTGTTGCCCATTCACACTTTTGATACCTTGCACAGCAGACTTATACAAATGCACAGGCTAGAGGGTTAACTGAGGGTTCTGAATTGTCTGGCACTATTTTCCATTTAACTCTTGAGGCTTCTTTTCTCTTCTTAACATCATTTAACTCATCTCCCTTTGAGGCCTTTGGTTGGCTGTTTCTCACCCTTTGTATTAAACACAGCTGTGGCCATGTGTAATGACCTCACTTGAAGAGATAACATCTGATCAATTGGCTTTTTTTCATTAACCTTTAATTTTAGTTCAACCTTGACTTGGGAGTAGAGCTGGTTTAACACTATTAATAAACAGTGTATTTAGGCCTGATCTGGCATCCACTGAAAACAAAGGAAAGTTTCCCTATGGACTTCAATGAACAATGGGCCTCTGGTACTGATGCCCCAATTTAGCGAGTCTTCCCTTCTACAGCAAAACACTTAACCTTGCCTTTAATGGAGCTTAAATGCCTTTAATGGAGCTAAGTTGTTGTTTTTTAAATCAGAATGGAATTAAGTGTTTGTAGTAAGTAGCTTACTGAATCTGAGTCTTAAAAGTTTACCACAGAGGCCACCTACAGGCTTTATGTTTCTACCAGGAGATTTACTGATCTCACAGTGGAAATTGCTAGTCTACAGACCTCCATTCGTTTTTCTCCTGGAGGAAACATGCCCTCAGGAGAGAGATTTTTCCAGTTGACCTGTCTATTATGGGTACTTGTACGGTTCTGTTAGACTTCTCCATAATTGGAAGGAGTCAGGTAGCAGCTTCCCTTGTGCCTTTCCAAACTGGGGGCGTTTCCCAGGAGCTCCCAATCACGGAGGAGTTGAGCTGCTGCTGCTGTCCCCATGGCCTTCCCAAGACCAGGGTGACTCCAGTCTGTAGAATAGGCAGGAGGGGTGCAAGGGGGCATTGCTCTGCTGCTTCTTCCCCTCATGGAGACCAGGAATGGAGCAAAGGAGCAGCTGCCAACTCTCCCCCTCTTCCCCCCACCCACCCCCCGGTTATCCAAACCAGAGGGTCCTTGGTCTGGGGAACAGGCTTGGTGGGGCGGGAGGACATTGGCCCTCTGGTCTTCTCCCAGAGATCAGAAAGGAAAGAAGAAGCAGGGCAGTGCTCCTCACACTTTCCCAGACTGAGGTGACTCTTCTCATCAGTGTACTTTCCCCAGGGACCACAAGGAGTCAAACAGCTGTGGCTCCCATGCCTTCCCCAGACTGAGATCACTCCAGCCTGGGGAAGGCACAGAAAACAGGGGAGAATAAGCAGCTGCCGGCTGAGTACTTATACTGCTCCCTTTCCCAGGAAGATTTCTAGTAGTGCAAATTTATTAGAAATTTTTACCGCTGGAATGAGCGTCTGTTCATACCTAAAGTCTGCAAACAACCATTCTAGAAGCAAAGCCTCAAAATGATAATGCACTTGTTTAATAGGACAATAATAGTCCTATTAATAGTCTCTAATCTAAATTGATTAATATACCATTAGCTCTGTACCTACAGGTGAGTATATTGTGTGGTTGAAGAATGCCCATCTAGCCAGAAACGAAAGAGCTGATGCTCTACTCCCTCCTCCAGTTTTCATATATATTTAATAAGATCCCTCAAGACAGGCAAATGTGATGTTGTGAAACTGCATTTGTTTTGTTAGTCATTATTAGCATCTTGTTATGTTTTTAATTGTCTCGAAGTCCAGATGGGGTGCCTAGCTCCACTTTGTTTTATAATAATCACATACTATTATGTAGTTTTCTCTGTGGAAGACGGTTCCCTCTGTGGAAGGTCTTCATAACCCTTCTTAAATCATCTTCATAAATAAAAGGGTCTGTTTACATTTAGTCAGTTTGAAACAGCTCAAGCTGGAATACTCGACATGCTTTTGGTAAAACTACTTCTGGTGCAGTATTGTAACCCCATCATTTCCTCTCTTCTTTGGTGCATTTTGGACGCATGGCCAAAGTACAGCCCTGGCTGTCCCAGTGGGGATGTTCAGAATGGCTTTCCATAAAGAACTGTGTATCTTACATGCCATGATAACTCCTGACTGTCAAAGCACCTAAGGGTAGGAATTCATACTGGTACTCTGAAAAGAATCAGCAAACATATATGCCAGTCCATTCCATTGATCACACCACCTACAAGTTGTGGTGTGTGAACTGGTATGTCACTACATGCATTTTTGGGTGTTTTAGAGACGAATTTTCCCCAAATTCTCTCTGGGATTTGAACAGGCATTGAGCTTTTGAAGTAGCCTTTTAGTTTTTGCTCACCATGTTTAATGATTGTTTAGGCTGTTCTTCTGCAAAACTTATGGACCAAGGCTTAAATTGGGGGGGTAGGGGTGGTAAATGGGCTGTATACAATTCAGATTCAGCCTGAATTGGGGACAGTGATTCGATTTGTTGGTCTGGATCACTGTCCCAGATTTGATTCAGTTGAATCTGAAGATTCAGTGCTGATTTGGAGAATCAGCGATTCAGCCATAGACAGAGCTTTAAATGTTTTTTCTACATGCCTCGAGGTACCAGGTGCAGCTCACGAATACTGTGATGCTGGGGTGGATGGAGCGTCCCACAGGAGCATGTGGGGGGGCTCGCATGCTTGCCAATGAAACTGGTCCACTGCTAAGCATGCAGCAGCCCCCCTGCATTCCCCCTGGTTCGGTGATTGGTCTCGGAGGGACCCCAGATGCCCCGCTCAAACCCAGGAGGCACCAGTCACCGAGCTGGGGAGGGGTACACCAGGGGGGCCCCTGCGCGCTCCCTGACAGACCCAGAAGTGGACCAGAAGTGTTTCTGGTCCATTTCTGGGTCTGCTGCCAAGCGCGCTGGGGAGTCCCCCACACTCCTGTCAGATGCTCCATCCGCCCCACCCTTGCAGCATTCACAAGCCACCTGGTACCTTAAGGTATGTAGAAAAAACATTTAAAGTCAAGTCTATAGCTGAATCGCCAAATCTTTCCGAATTGATTTGGAGGGTACTGATTCGATTAGGAGATATTAAAGGTGTGGAAGAAATTAAACTTTGCGTTGTGGTTGTATCAGAATAGGCAGAGCCATTTTGGTTTATTTAAAGCTATACAAGTGATCACAAGGAGGGTTCTTAAAGGAACTCTGACTTTTACAAGTTTACAAGTGTATTTATACTTTAAACAGCGAGAAAAGATGCAGGGTACAGACAAAGCAACCTTGAGAGAAACAGAAAGAAGTTGATCATTCATTTGTCGCACGTAAGCAGTTTACTTATTCAGAAAAAAAACCACTGTGTTTTGGGAACAGTTATCAGCTTCTGGTTCGAGGGAAAGGAGGAGGTTAACATCTGCCCACAGAGCTTAATATATCAAGACAAAACAAGGCATGAAGGTTTTTTTATCTTAGAACATTTTGAAACATAGCATTGGCATCAGCATCTTTTTTTCTTCTCTTTCTCTCTCTTTGTCTCTCCTCTTCGTCAAGTAAGAGGCCTGGTTAAACCTATTTCCACATTCCCCCCTTTTGGGCCTTTTTGGCTCAACATATTAGATATTTATAGCCATGAGCTTTTTAACTTTTAATTTTTCTTTTGTTTTTACTTTCCATAAGTTTAACATATGTATTATACACTTGTTTTTTTGCACAGAGGTTAACAAGCTATTTTGTATTTGTTTAGCGGCACAACTTAAGCAGCATCGTATTAACATAAGTACTAGGCATACTCTAAAAAAAATAACAAACAGTATTAACAGACCATGAATAACTGTAGAGCCCAAGGAACTAAAAATGGAGCTGAACCAAGAACTTAAATTTCAACTGTCTGACTCGTGCAATTTGGCTATTTCTTTCTGAATATGTGCAGTCAAATCTTGAATTTCTTCTGAGTTATCGGGAATATAAGTACAACATTCTTTATCTATTAAAGCACAGACTCCTCTTTTACTGGCTGAAGTGAAGTTTAGAGCCACACGATTTTGCAAAACTATGGTTTGCAGCGCTACTATTTCTTGGGACAGTTGGTCTAAAGAATCTGCTGTATCATTACTTGTTCTAATATATTAGCTAACAATTTTATTTTTTTAATGATCCTGGCCACACTATACATAGGAAACATTATAGCACCAAATTGTTCTTCTTTAGTGATTTCTCTTTTTTTCCTAACTGCTCTGGAAGGAAGGGAAGACAGATGTCGAATAGCTGGTGTAATATATCTAATATAACATGATCCTGACCAGTTGCCAGGCAACTAAAACTATGCACGATCTCCGCAACTATAATAAGTTCCATTATATGCCACTCATTTCCTGTTTTGAGCATGAGTACGATTTAAAATGATGGTTGGTGCCCATGCTGAACAGTTAAATGTTATCTTTATGTATTTCTTAATTTCAAGGCGCACATTATTATTCATTGAAGAACAATCAATAGTATAATTACAGGTACTAGTTACTACCCATTTGGTACCATTATATTTATAACACAACAGTCCGGGAACTTTTCTGGCTAACTGGATACGTGGAAATGGAGCAGGATCAGAAGAGGGAGGAAGACTTTGGGAAAAGTTCTGATTTAACCAAAATCTTTGGCACTCACTGTAGTTGTGCTCTGGGTCATACATATCACAAAAGTCGGTCCAACTAAGGGATAAAGCAATCATGGGCACCTCTGTCATCGTACTAGGAGGCAAGTGGGAACATACCCAGCATTTAGAAACATTTAAATCCTTTGCATGTTGATAAGACAGTTGAAGAAAAGCATTTTGGTGAGCATGCCAGTGTGGGAGTGATCTTTTTGACCTCTAGTCTGATTTACAGTTTCTTTTAGCTGGTGAGTCTTTAAGTTCATATAAGATGATCTAAAAGGAAAGACTGAGAAGTACACAAGTCACGACTAACCAACTCTACCTCGGGAACTAGGAACTAGGTAGAGGTCTTTTTCCTTTCTCGAAGGGCATAGTGGTATCGTTAGGGTACATTTTCTTCATTCTGTAGTGGTAAATCCTCTTCACTCTGTAGTGGCAAACCTTCTTCGCCAGTAGGTGCTTGGCTTACTACTGGTCTTGAGCTCTCCTGTTGGCAGGTGCTAGGCTCACTACCAGTTTGTGGAGGCTGATTACAAGGTTGATATGGAGGAGATTCTAGGTTTAACGGGGCTGATGTTTTCTTTGTGTGTGAAGCGTGGATCCACGTTTGGAGTCTTTGTGACACTTTATTGCAGTGTTGGTTCTCAGGAGTACCTGGAATGGGCCTTTTCAGCGGGGTTCCAGCGATGACTTCCGTTGATGGACTTTTACATGAACCCAGTCACCAGGCAGGATGGAATGGCATGGCTCATCCGGTTCCTTGGGGAGAGCTGCTTGTACTTGTGAATGAAAAGCCTTAACACACTTCATTAGTGCCGTACAATAGTCTAAAATAGTATCATTAAGTAAATGTATATCGCAAAAGTGGGAGGCAACAGGTGGTGAGGCAGGGAGCCTCATGGGTCTTCCCATCAGGATTTCATGTGGGCTAATTCCAGTCTTTTGATTGACAGTAGATCTCATACTCATAAGGGCTATGGGAAGTGCATCTGGCCATTTCAAGTGAGTCTCAGCACAAATTTTGGCCAGTTTATTTTTTAAAATGCCATTTTGGCATTCCACTTGGCCCGAGGCCTGTGGATG
>NW_005842088.1:842038-843568 GCF_000455745.1 Alligator sinensis
GGCCCCCAAGGTGGGGGATGTGCTGCCTTTTTTGTTTTTACAGGTTTTCCCACATTATGGGCTTGACAAATAGGGCAGGTATAACAGTATTGTTGAGCCACAGATGGAAAAGTTGGAGTAAAATAATCAAGCATAGCAGCTTCTATCATCCCCCCTTTGCTTACATGCACTATGCTGTGGTGTATGCAAGCAAGATAGGGAAGAAGGACCGTTGGGGCAACCAGGCGGCCGTCTGGGGAGCACCACAAATGGTCAGGGTGTAACAAACACTCAGGCAGTCTCTGCGTATATTTTTCTGGTTCTGGAGCCTGATCTTGGAGGAGGGCAATATCGTGAACACTTGCCAATGGAGACTGGTTAGTTGAGATAGACAAAAACACAGGTGTAGCCTGAGGAGTGGAAATAGCCACAGCTTTGGCAGCGGAGGCTGCCAGAGCATTCCCACGTATAACATCATCATAAGGTTTCTGGTGAGCTTGGCATTTAATAATAGCAATAGCAGAAGGTAACTGTAAAGCATTTAACGAGGCATTTACATATGGACCATTACTAATTTTGGCACCTCCTGACGTGAGGAAGCCTCTTTGCTTCCAAAGTTGAACGTAATGGTGTACAATACTAAAGGCATAGTGAGAATCAGTGTAAATATTAACAGAGGTACCAGAGGCTAGGGTGCAAGCCCTGGTAAGGGCCACAAGTTCAGCAACTTGAGCTGAATACACATTGGGCAAGTGATGGCTTTCTATAAGATCATATTGGGAACATACTGCATATCTTGCAACAAGAGAACCTTTTGAGTTTCTTTGACATGATCTATCAACATAAAATTCTAGATTTGTGTTTTACAAGGGGGTGTCCTTTAGATCAGTGCGGGGCATTGTTAGGTGGGCAGTAACAGCAATACAATCATGGGGTTCACCATCTGAAGGAGCAGGCAACAGGGAGGCAGGGTTTAAAACAGGGCATCTAGTTAAAGTAATATTTCCAGCAGAAAGAAGCAAAATTTCATACTTAGTCAATCTAGCATTTGAAAGGTGTTGAGTTTTAGTTTTTAGTAAAAGGGCTGCTACAGCATGTGGGACAGCAACAGTAAGGGGAGAACCTAATACAAGGGCACAGGACAGTTCAACAGTAATAGCAGCTGCAGCTACAGCACAAAGACATGGAGGAAGTCTAGCTGCAACTGGGTCAAGAGCAGAGCTATAATAAGCAATGGGATGGTGTTTGTCTCCCTGTGTTTGAATGAGCACAGCAAGTGTAAATTCGTCTTTTTCATGACAAAAAAGATTAAAGGGTTTAGTATAATTGGGAAGGCCAAGGGCAGGAGCTTGCGACAGAGCTTGTTTAATAGAGGCAAAAGCGGCTTTGGCTTCTGAAGCCCAGGGCAAAGGCTCAGGGGTATTAACAAGAGTCAGGTTTTGCAGTGGCTTGACTATAGAGGCATAGCAGAAATATCATGACCCAAACAGTGGACATGAGGGAGACAAAGTTGTAGCTTTTCTTTAGATGCCTTACGGCCTTTTCGGCCAA
>NW_005842088.1:843626-844081 GCF_000455745.1 Alligator sinensis
AATAGTGGACACGAGGGAGACAAAGTTGTAGCTTTTCTTTAGATGCCTTATGGCCTTTTAGGGCAAGAGAGGTGAGGAGAGTTAAAGAATCAGCTTTACAAGCTTTAAGGGAGGTAGATGCTAAGAGCAGATCATCAACGTACTGTACAAGCACAGAATTTTCTTTAAATATGATGTCATCTAAATCCTCCTTCAGAATTTGAGAAAAAAGAGAAGGGGATTCAGTCTAGCCTTGGGGCAATTGAGTCCAGGTATACTGAAGTCCCTGGTAGGTGAATGCAAAGAGAAACTGGCTATCAGGGTGTATAGGGATAGAGAAAAATGCAGAACACAAGTCAACAGCAGTAAAATAATAGGCATTAGGAGGAATACAGGACAAGATAGTGGCTGGATTTGGTACAACAGGAAAAGTAGGTAAAACTGCAGAATTTACTGCACGGAGGTCTTGTACAAAG
>NW_005842088.1:845033-845665 GCF_000455745.1 Alligator sinensis
CTTCTGGGGCAGTTTCAGCTGCATCTTCAATGCCAGAATGTCTTTCAAATACAAGTTTCAAGCAATCCATGTAGTCTGCTGGGGATTCTCCTTTGTTTTGCTTACAGTTATTTATTTTGGCCCAATCAGTTTTCCTGGGGCAGATTTTAAGCATGGCCTCGAGAAGGCATTCTCAGGCAGCTACTAAGCGACCTCCTATTCCGGGGTCTTGAGGAGGCCAATTAGCCTGTGCGATGAGGCGGTTACGGACCTCGGAGGGCAGAACGCTTCTCATTAATTGGTTTAAATCTGCCCATGTTGGCTCATAACAATTGATTACAGTTTCCAATTCATCTCTAAACTTCTGGGGTTCTTCCCTGATATTGGGGAATTGTTTAACAAGGTTTAGGAGATCTCCTGGGGCCCAGGGGGCATGAACTGTGACTGTAGTTTCCCTATTTGGACCCTGCCCTGGGAGTTGGCGTAAAGGCATAAGACGAGTCTTTTTTCAATTTTAAAGGTGGGACCGGACCATATTGGGTGCCGGACCTTAAATAAGAAGAGGTTGAGGTTTCAGGAGACAGATGCCATGTCTCTGGTGGCCACGGGCATGCCCCGAGGCCAGGTGATGGTTGTTGAGTGATGGTTTCCTG
>NW_005842088.1:845956-865712 GCF_000455745.1 Alligator sinensis
TGTGTCCCACTGAGTCTGTAGCGTTTTACTGCCTCTTGACTCAAGGGCTCCGCGAATATGAAGGATTTTACTTAAATCAAATGTTCCCTCCAGGGGAAACTGCAAGCTAGAATAATCTCTGGTATACCAATTCCATTTGTCTAGAAACTTACAACTTTTATGGCCATAGTGTGTGTACATGTATGATGCTGGAGTCCCTTTTGGTAGAGCCGGTACGTCTTTAGACCCTCTGCTCCCCATGTCTTTAAGCTCAATTCACACCGGTCTTTCATACAGGAGAGGCTTATTGAGGGTGTCCGGTCAGGTCGTGAGATTTGCTAGCGGGACAGGAGTGCTGTGGCTAATGTCCAAAGACAAGATTCCACAGCACCGGCACACAATGCAGTTACTCACTGTTAGCCACGGCTCATTCATGAGAGTGGGGGTAGGGAAAATTCGTCACACAACCCTGATCTCCTTCAGTCTAAGAGTTTCCACCTTGCACCCTTGCTTTCGAAGAGCACACAGAACAAGTCTGGTGTCCTCGGGGCGGCTGCACAAGGTTTCCACTCCTAGCTTCAGAAAGACCTCATAGTTCTTAACAGAACTTAACTCAATTCACACGGGGAAACACATTCACTGACAGCAGCAACACAGTTTCAAACTCTTTTCTACTTACAGTTCCTACTTACATAGTGGGTCTGACAATTCTGGCAGCAAAAGGGTCAGATAGGGTAAGCCTCAAGCAGCGAACAGGAAGACATACAGGCAGCCTCTCACCGAAAAGCCCCAGTAGAGAGTTCAAAAGGTCTCTTACCTTAGTTTGGTGCCGGGGCGTCAGTGAGGAGACAGTCTGTAGCTCAACCGATCACTCCGGGCATCTCTATCCAAGTCACGGCACCAAATTGTGGAAGAAATTAAACTTTGCATTGTGGTTGTATCAGAATTGGCAGAGCCATTTTGGTTTATTTAAAGCTACACAAGCGATCACAAGGAGGGTTCTCAAACGAACTCTGACCTCTACAAGTTTACAAGTGTATTTATACTCTAGACAGCGAGAAAAGATGCAGGGTTCAGCCAAAGCAACCTTGAGAGAAACAGAAAGAAGTTGATCATTCGTTTGTCACACGTAAGCAGTTTACTTATTCAGAAAAACAAAACAAAACACTGTGTTTTGGGAACAGTTATCAGCTTCTGGTTCGGGAGAAAGGAGGAGGTTAACATCTGCACACAGAGCTTAATATATCAAGACAAAACAAGGCATGAAGGTTTTTTCTTATCTTAAAACATTTTAAAATATAGCATCAGCATCTTTTTTTGTTCTCTTTCTCTCTCTTTGTCTCTCCTCTTAGTCAAGTAAGAGGCCCGGTTAAACCTATTTCCACAAAGGGTTCTCTGGTTTGATTCGGATTCGGAGATTCAGCCACTGAATCAGGCTGAATCTCTGCTGAATTGAATCAGGAACCAAAGCTTTGTGCAGCCCTAGCTTAAATCTCCCCCAAAATGGTGCAGCCAATCTAAGTTAAGTGCTCTTACTCGGCTGAACAATTTAGATTGAGATTGGATTGATCCGATCCACGAGGAGGTTAACCCAATCTCATGAATGCCTGTTTGTGATTGCAGCGCAGCCCCAGGGCTGGGAAAGCCCAGCCACTCACACCAGCCCTGGGGCTGTGCTATTCTCACCACCCCACCCCCACCAAACAACCTGGCTTAGCCATTCCCGCCGCCCCCCCCCTCCCCCCCACGCACACAGGCTGCCAACCCCTCCCTCCCCCTGTACCTCCAACTGGGGCTAACCTGATTCTCTCTTGCCAGATTGTCTACTGGGAGTCTGGAGAAAATCTTTAATTTCTGATCATCTAAAAACTTTTCCTATGTGCCTAGTCTTTAGTTTGCATTTCTAGATTGAAAAAATTAATTGGCTTTTGGTGCATAATATTTATAACTACCTGTTCAGTGTTACCACTGCAAAGTGCTATAGCAAAGTCATAGAACTTATATCTTTACAGCAAGATTATTTTGCCATCTTTGTTTCTCCTTTTTAGAGGTATGGGATATCGGCTTGAGAAGTACCATAAAATGTAAGAGAAGGGCAAATGTATACAATTTATTAATCAAGAAGTTTTGTGTTTTCTCCCTTGCTTCCCCAGTTTGGTATAATTATGAAGATTTCTATAACACATTCATCTTCTAAAAAGAATGGAAATTTTAAGTTTTGGCTGCAATATTGCTTTCTCCAAGGATGATTTATGATGGTTTCTGTATTATCAGCATAAAAACCTATGCAACCTTCTCACATTGCATTATTTACAAGAGAAGACTGCAACAAACCTATGCAGGAAATGTGCACACATGTCACAAGCTACATCTATTAAAAAAGGACCTTGAAAATTAATGAGAAACTTGACATCATAGATAATAAGAGATACTCAGAAATGCAAGACCTGCTCATTCAGTCTTGTGCAACCTGGGTGGGTAACAAATGCATTTCTGGGTAATGTGTGGATTCAAATAGTAGCCCATTATTTTTGGACATCTTGATCCAAGCATAGCTCAGTGTTCATGTACCCCTTCCCCATGTATATGTGAGTGATCTCTGCTTAGCTGGAAGTAGATTTTTGCATCACAAAATTATTCATTTAGACACAGACCACCCAGCTCGTGCAGTCTCCTAGTGAGAATTGGGAGGATTAAAATATGTATGCATTTTATCTTAGATTTATAATGTGCTGATCACACTTTCTCAGGTTTAACTGTCAGAATGGAAATGCAAGCTGAGAAATATCCTGCCTCCCAGAATGCAAGTAATAGTTTAATTTGCCAACCAACCAAGCCAAAGTAGGCTTTTTGATCAGATAAAGTATAACCTGATTATTTGCTGTTACAAAACACAATTTCATTTGATTTTATGTGAAGATGGTTTCCTTCTGAATTGCTGAATTGTTCTGCAGTTACAAGCTTTACATCATGCTAAAGCCAGACAGTTGAATTTGCAAACCAGCCCTTTAGTTTATACATTTATTATGGTAAAAAACTTGGTTAATTTTATATATCATAATATATTTGTAATTCAAAATTAAAACAAACTAATATTTTATGTCTTTGGAGTTAAAAAAAAAATCTTGTGTCTTACAAATATAAAGTAATATTGATATAAACAGGCATCATCTTTGGAGCATAGTCAGCTGGGATGTTTCCTGGCAGAGCTGATCTGCTTCATTGGCATTTACAGGCATTGCCTATGGTTCTTATGCTGTGGGGTCAGGACCCTGACACACCTGGGGCCCAGTCCTGTGAAACAGGTGCGCTGGGTACTGCACCCTGACCTGAAGCATGGCAGAGAGATGCAGGTGCCATGAGAATCCCTTGGAGAGGATTTGTGCACACACATGTGCAAGCAGGGGAGCCCACATAGGAAGTTCCCCCACTTTCAAACAGTGCCCCATGTGCAGCCTGATGTGTGTGCCCTGGCAATCCCCTGCAGGGGAATTCCCAGGATATGCACTAAACAAGCAGATGTCTGCCCCTGTAAGGCATCACAAACTGTGACTATTTTTGGTCATAGAAACATTTTGGGACACTTGGAGTATAACAATGGCTAGGATGTCTGTTTGCTCACAATTTGTGCTGCCATAAAAATGTTTATGGTCGTACAAGGGTGACATCTGTTTGCACCATATGTGGCACAGAAGACTACTAGTAAATATACAAGCTTACACATAAATTCCAGTGTCTGATATTAATTGAAAGCCAAATGTGCATCCATTTCATTTAAAAAATGTGAGTTGCTTCTAGTTTGCAGAAAGTATGAGAAGTTTTCTAAGTAAGGGTCTAACAGGAGGACTGGCTTTATAATTTATTCCCTATAAGTATGCAACTGCTTTAATGTTCATATGAAGTATGTAAAAGGAGAAAATGTCATGTTGTCCACAAGAATCTTTGATTAGATTAAATTACTCCATAATATGCAAGGCAAGGGGATTTAAGAGTTTTTCATCTTATTCTTGTTTTTCCTGCTTTCATAATTGCTAAACTTTTTTTTCTGATTTTGAGATACTCTATAATTCATGAGCCCAAATTGGCTTTAGTCTTGGATCAAGCAAGTTTCACTCCTAGAGTGAAAACTTTATAGAACATTAGCAAAATTCATTAGGAAATTGTCTAAAAAATTCATACACAAAGCTGAGTTTAATGTTTTGATTGCTGGGGAAATCAGTAATTTTTCTCATATTTATGGATTAATTAATGCAAGATGGGAAATCTTATGTTCCCTTCGGTGATGGAGTATATCTGAAATAGCTGATGATATTAAAGAGGGAGTAGAAACAACTGGTCCTGGTTTAAAGCAGAAGAGTTCAAATGAGAATTGGTTACTCTGATTTTTTGATGGCACAGAAATGTAAGTGGGTATTTCAAATGTTGTATAGGCCAACGTTAGGAAAGATACTCGTGCTGGTAAAGTGCACAACTAGAACAACCAGTTTTGAGTTGGCAATTTATGCTCAGTGAAGAATTTTTCTGTCTTAAAAAGTTTGAATGCTAGTTGAAATGCATCTTAATATTTTGACAGACAAGGTTCTTTGGGTGAATCTGATATCTTTTATTAGACCAATTTAAATAGTTGGAAAAAAATGTTAAGCAAGCTTTCAGGTTCAAAAACCCTTTGTCAGGCTAAGGAAGTTTCAGCAGTTGATGTGGGCTCTTCCTAGATGGAATGCAAAGTAAAAAAGCCAGAGACTGGGCTGGTATGCATACAAGATAGGCAGTCAGTGAAGATGTAAATTGAGGAGTCAATGGGTGAGAGACAGGCAGGGTAGGGGAAGAGAAGGGGATAAATAGTGGAGAGATACCTGGGGAGTCAGATGTCAGGCAGGTTATAATGTGTCATAAATCCAATGTCTATATTTAGTCCATGATTTTTAGTATCCAGGAGGTTGATGAAGTGGAGTTCATAGGATCGTCTCTGGGAAGTGTTTTGTAAGTTTCCTTTGAGGATCAGGACAGAGAGATTGGAGAGAGAGTGGTTTTCTTGTGATAACTGTACCCCCACAGGGAATTGGGTATTTCTGTCTTTGATAGATTTCCGGTGTGCGTTCATTCTGGTGCGCAGTTGTTGTTTGGTCTCTCCTACAGACATTTCTCACAAGAAAACCACTCTCTCTCCAATCTCTCAGTCCTGATCCTCAAAGGAAATTTACAAAACACTTCTCAGAGACGATCCTATGAACTCCACTTCATCCACCTCCTGAATACTAAAAATCATGGACTAAATATAGATTTATGACACATTATAACCTGCCTGACATCTGACTCCCCAGGTACCTCTCTACTATTCATCCCCCTTCTCTCCACCCAACCCAGCCTGTCTCTCACGCACTGATTCCTCAATTTACATTTTCACTGACTGCCTATCTTGTATGCATACCAGCCCAGCCTCTGGCTTCTTTACTCTTCAGTCCATCCAGGAAGAGCACACACCAACTGCAGAAACTTACTCAGTCTGACAAAGTGTTTTTAAACCCGAAAACTTGCTTAAATTTTTTTTCCAGCTATTTATGTTGGTGTAATAAAAGAGATCAGATTCACCCAAAGAACCTTGTCTGCCCATGTCCTTAGACCAAAACAGCTACAACCTACATCTCTTTATATTTTATTATTTAAGTCCCAAAAACGCAACTTCAGGTTCTTGCTTGCACCTTGGAGATTAAGTCTGCTATTTTTCAGGCACTCACTGTATATGCTACCAAAGCACTGTAAGATATGATCAGAATTAATCACCTGGCCATCACCTCTATGCCATTAACTCAGGGTACATCATCCACTCTTAAGAAAAAGCAAGACAGAATCCTTTAGGAGCATGTTGTCTTTAATAGATTTAATCATCTTTTTCACTGAGTTTTTTCAAGGAGTAAAACTATTGTTTTTTGAGGCTTGGTGAAAGTTAGGGTCATGCTAGAACTCCCAGAATTGTAAGCCAATCCTGATCTTACGTCCCAAAATTGCGCATAAAAATGGTAAATTTCAAGGAATAAACTTTTCTGGGTCCTTAAAGTCAAAGCTGAAGACTCTTCAGAACTATGTGTTAGAACAAGGGTGGGCAAAATAAGGCACGTGGCCTGGATCTGGCCCACCAACTGATTGTATCTGGTCTGTGGGCGGGCTGCTGTGAAATAATGGGATCTGGTCCACAGGCAGCCAGTGGGTCCAGCTCCAGCTGCTGTGTGGTGCTGGACGGGCAGGGTTATTTTCACTGTATTTGGCAGGCAGGACTGCTTCCACCCAGTGCTGACTCAGCAGCATCAGCTGTAGACCCACATGGATGCCCCAGTCACCACCCAGAACCTGCTAGCTGCATCCATAGCTGATGCTGGCACTTGCCCAGGTCTGTTTCTGCCACGCCAGGTGAGTGCTGGTGTAAGCTGCAGATGCGACTGGCAGGTTCTGGGCAGGGTGGGGATGGGGGGTAGGGAGTGGGGGGGAGAGAGAAATGTGGCCCTCGAGAGGACCCAAAACTCATTAAGTGGCCAAAATAATTCCCCCCCCCCACCGTGTTAGAGACTGCCACTGAATAGATAGTGTCATCATCCTGCAGTAAACATCACTGACACAATTGTAACAATCTAATGATGGAAAGAATTAGCTCATTATGGTGTCTGGCTAACCAATTTACACAGTGAGAAGAAAAAGGAAATTGTCTTATAGAAACAGATGATTTTATGGTTATACTTAAAAATAACAAGATTTGTGCAAATAGACACGGTTCAGGGCTTCTAACTACCTGGCTGTTTAAAAGAGATTTTGCCCCTGGTGGAAGCATTCTCTCTCTATTAGTACAATCCACCAGTAGAATACATGTTTCCTAGAACTTCTGATGTGTTCTTGGCCATTTGACGTGGTATTCCTGAAATGAGGGAGTAACCTCTAATATACGGAGTGGTTTTCACACAGGACCAGGAAACAAGGACTGAATTTGAATTCCAGCTCTCAGGTTGACTACCTTGTGGGTTTTGAGCAATTGTCCTTCTTGGCTTCCATATCATCAGGCATCTGAAGACACAGAGGGAATAATACTGATTTTTTTTTTTTAATAAAACACTTATTTACCTCTAGAACTAATAGGCATTTATACACTTACCTTTTCATCCTGTAATGTTCCAGAGATCCAGTGAGTCAGAGCAGACTTGATTAATTGAGGTGTTTTAGTTGAAAAGCACACCACTGCCATTTTCTCAGCGCTGACACACATTTGGCCACTTATACAACTGCATGCGCTGCAGTTGTATAAAAGCTCCCGGCACTGTGGTGCAAGCATGCGTACAAATGCCCAATGTTAAGCTGTTACAAACTGTAGCCCCCCTCCCCCCGCAAAAAACCTAGTCTAAACTAAGCCAAATAGGATTATTGAATGGTGGGTGCACAACTGGATCACATGTGTTAACACACAGATGGAATAATTTTATGTCTTCATCACTTACTTGGTAGAAAGGAATTAATTTAAAAGAAATGTGTAATACAACAAAAGCTTCCTTATTTTAAAATGAATATAGTAGCTTAAGTTACAAGACAATGCAATAGGCCAGTGTTACATAGCAAATTCTTCTGCTGTGCTTACTAGGCCTACTTCTTTCTAATTCTACCTAAGTAATTTTGTTGAAGTGTCTTTATTCCCTGCCTGTCTTCTGTGTTCTTGTTTACTCTTTTCATTATATCATTTTAATTAGCTAATAAAAAGTTTTTGTTACGTCAGACAGCCATCTCCAGGAAATATTAACAGCTGTCTTCTCCTACAAATGAATGCTGGCATTTGTTTTAAAAAAAATCAAATTTCTCTACAACTGCTGAATTTTTTGTTTAAATATGGTTTGAAAGTGGGGTAGTGTTTTTGAGCCCTCCTTAATCAGTGTGGTATACCTCTTAATCCAGTTGATTTAAAGAGCAGGAGGGTGGGGAGGATCTTATATAATTAGATATAAGAAACTTCTTTAAAAAATCATGATTTTCTGTGAGTAAAAGCAGTGAGTTATCTTTTCACAAAGTGGGTCTTATACAGTAAGCCTTGTTATGGGCCTCATTCAGAATAATTTGTTTATCTTGTACAGTCACAGTTGAGTATTCACATTTTAAATCAACCATGACTTCATATGCTTTAAGTCACTGGATATCAGTTCTGCAGATTTACTTTGTATTGGCTTTTAGACTGGTCTTAGAGAGATAAAAATGAACAGTATAAGCTAGAAATCTTTGACAGAGTGGTTGCACAGCAAGGGTGTTGAAAATATATCTAGGTTTTTCTGTTGTGGCACTTGAGGTACAAAAAAATTAACAGAGTGAGGTCAGTGGAAACTACAAATAGGGAACAAATCCTGTTCACTTAAATGAATAGCCTCATTGATTGTTCCTTTGAGCAAAGCAAGTAGAATATCTTTGGCTGAAAAACTCAAGGAGTAGAAAAATAGCCAAGGTCAGAAATATATGGCAAATTTTTTCTTCACTTATGTTTAAACTAAACATACATAACTATAATGGCTAAGTACAAACAGTCAAAAAGCCCAAGGCTTAATCAATTCAGTCTTTGCAGGTTAGTTTAAGATGCATGGATTGAATCAATAAGAAAGTAAACAGATATTCACTTTTGATTCTGAAAATGCAGCCACACGCCTGCAATGGCCCAGGCTAAGCTGGGGGATCCTAGAGCGCGCCTCTCTGATTGTCTGGAGCAGCAAACAGTTTGGGCCAACCTGTAAGGGTGGCTTTGCAGGGGGAGATGTAAAACATCCTGGGATGCTGGGGGACTGTTGATCTGAAGGGGATCTGGGACAGAAGTTAAATAAACCAATTTAACCTAAGTCAGCCAGGTCTGACCATTTTGAAAGCAGTTGATATGTACTGAACTTCTGTTGTGTTACAGATTTGAACCAGTTTGTGTGTAACATCTTTTTCTCTCAGTGTCGCAAACCCCCTCCCCCCGGGCTTAGTTGGCTAACGTTGTATCTCCTGTAACCTACTTGCGTTCCCCTCCTCACCCCCATCCTTCTATTGTTAGTCCCTCGCTCGGGCGCTATGTATTTCCCTACCGGCTTTCTCAGCTTTTTTGGATTCACAATCCTAAACATTTACTGATAAAAGTAAATCTGTCCCTAGCCAATAAGATGGCCAGTCCAAGTAAAAGAAAGAATCAACAATAAAATGGCTCAAACAAAAATGTCTTAATTTTGCTTACATTTCATAAAAACTTCTTATACTTCCTTAATTTAGACTTCCTTAATCTTTTGGCACTACTTAAAGAAAAACCATAGCTGTTAGAAACTGTAATGAGAACAACCCGGAAGTGAATGAATATGACAAGGAGGCATTTTCTGAACTGAAGGGACTGGTGAGAATTGAAAAGGCAAGAGCACAAAGTGACAGTAAGATGCCTCCTGGTATTGTTGTGTAAAATAGATCTGTGGCAGAATAAGTTAAATGATTCAATAATGCATATATATGATCAGCAAATGCTAAGAGAAGAATTCCAGCGCATGATACAGCTGATGTTTTAGTAGTGTGGAAGAATGGGATTCTAGCACATGTTCCAAGGCACCTTGTGGACTATATGGAATGGAAGAGATCTAGCTGATTATGATGTATTGATCGTTATTCTGCTTGCAACAAGAAAAAGAAAATAACTAAATAGAGGAATAAATGAATGAGATGGAGAGAAAGAAGCAGTACTGGGCTAAACATGCAAAAAAAGGAAAAATTTAGTTTTCCTGTGTGTTTGGGCTAAAGTTTTAGCAGCTGGGAAAACAGGATGGTTTTGGAAAAGCAAATCAAACAATGCTACAAGCTTTGATTAGGAGGAGATTAAACAAGGAATCAAGGACCTGACCCTAATGAGTTAGTCTTGTAGTTTTGAAACCTGTAAAATGGTGAACCCTGTAGCCCTAACCCAGCAAAGCACATGAAGCATGAGAAAACTTGCTGAAATGGCAGGGACTACACGCAACATTTTGGATAAGTATGTGCTTATGTGCTGTGCTGAAGTAAGGGCAGACCACTCAGCATATTGCAGTAACAAGCCTTTGTAGAGACCCACTGAAGACAGAATTGGACCTTAACTGAATATCAGGAACATTTTTTGTCAATGAGCTCCAATAAACTTTGGAATAATCTTCCACTGCAGTGGTGGAAATATGATTTGAGTCGTGTAAAACAAGAACAGGCAAAGTACAATCTGGCAACAGTCTTGTACTGCTGGAAAAGATAGACTAGATTACCTGATTAAATTATTCTGTCTCTAATTTCAGGTTCTGTAACCTCTGATGTGATGGTACTTGCTAGATCCATGGTATGCTGGAGTAACACAACATTAAAAAACATACATATTTAATAAATGATAACGGACAGCCACATATATAACAAAGTTGTTATGTTAGCCTCTGATCTAATGCCAATCAGTAAATTAATTAACAATCACTTTCATGCTTTTCCCCATGAAAGCAGATGCCCCTTTTTTTTTGGTTTCCTTTAAAAGTTACTGGCACAATTAATCATTTTGTGGTTAACTCATTGTAGAAACCTCCCAAAAAAGGCAACTTTGCCTCAGAAATGCACGTTTTCGTAGGATGTACTGTTGTTTGAATCAGTTTTCTACAAAGCTGTAGCACATCTAATAACAAAGAGTTAATTTTTTTTCTTTGTAAACAGGGCATATGGAAATTAATTTTACATGTTTTAATTTAAATATGTAAATTTATATGACATACCACCAGACAACCACTTTTGAAGTATGCTGGCCTGGTGAGATCCATTGAAAATAGATTAATTCATCATAGATGCTGTGTGTTTCATTTTTTATGTTTCAATCTGGCTAGACAGTGAAAATAGACTAGTCAGTTATGCATTGTTTTATAATCATTTTGTTGCCATTTCTCCTGTCTGGTACACCTGCATTGTCACAGTATTTTGGTTTCAGGCACATCAAAGATGCTTAGATTTAGAAAACAAGTAAAATATCAGAAGTAATCAAGTGATTTAGGAGCCCCAGTACTTTTTTCAAGTTAGCAACCTAATTAAGGTTTTAGCAACTTAAGGCATTTAGCAACTCATGTTCCCTGATTTCAATGAGATTTAGACAGATATGTTTTCTTGGGTCACTTTTGAAAAATAAGACTTCATTTTCTAGTTAATTAGGTTTTTTATTTTTACCCGCTAATTATTTAATTGTACTCTTTTTTTCAAATGATTTTAAATATTTTTATCTATATTAGTTTTTCAAGATACAACGTTATATTTGTAGTACCAGGGACAGTGCCTCCGTATATAACTTAAGCAATTTTGGGTTTTTATGTATTATATTTCTGATCATGTTTACTTGTTCCTCAGCAGTACATTTTCCAGAGAAAGTTGCTTATTCATTAGCTCTCTTCCTCAACCCATACCCTCTCAGTAATGGAGCAACCAAATGGGAAGAGACCTTGCCTGACATAATATTGTAGAAATTAATATAAATATTGAAAATACCAGAAAATGATAAAGATCATCATATTAAACCTACCAAGGGCATATCTGTAACCGTCTATAACATAATTCTATATCCCAGAAGAACCATAGTTTTATCTGGGAATGAATGCATTTATTTCCTCCCATGAAAACTGAATCTCGCTTCAAATATGTTTGAATACCAGTGGTCACTTTTATATGCATGCAAAATGCCCTGAATCCTACCTCATACAGTAAAGATCATTATGATAGGTATACAAAAAACAGATGATAAATATTCCATATAGTTCTGCCACTGGCAGGGCCAGATTATAATCTGTGACAAATTTAAATATTATCTTTTTCAAACTGATAAAGTTCTTTAGTGTTGGAAGGGGTGTTGTCTGTTGTTTAAGTGTAGGATGACGGGCCAAGAATTCCTAAATTTTAACCTAAATTCTGCTACTGACTTTGTTTGTCTCAGTTTTTTCCATCTCCAAATGAAAAGGGTTCTATCTGCAACTGCCTACCCACTGTGGGTGTTGTAGCAAGCAATTGGATAATGTTTATATAGTGCTTTTGAATATGTAAAATGTTATATAATTAAAGTTACTGGAATACTATAATGGTACTCCTATATATACAACCCGGGAAATTATGCAATTATCCACCTCCATAATATTGCACATAAGGCATATGACCACACATAATCACATAATATTGCATAATTTAACCTGGGTGGGCTCTGTGCTTCCACTTACATAGGACTCCCAGTTGGGAGCACCATATGGAGGCACTGTGTGTGGTGGTGCACGACTGGACATATGGTGAGTGGGGAGGGGAGCTCCTGTCTGCAGGAGCAGGGAATGGGTGTGGGGTTCATGGGTGGGCATGTGGGGATGTGTGACTGGGGGTGGGGTTTGTGGGTGGGGGTGGGGTCCCCCGCCAAAGGCCCCCTCCCATGATGAACAGCCCCTGCTGGCAGGGACAGCAGCACCAGCAGTAGGCAGCAGGCACTTGGGGCATTCATGGTCACAGCAGACAAAGCCCCCTAGCAGGGTGTGCCTCCAGCTGAGTCCCAGGGGCTGCATGTGGCAGCACAGAGCTGGTTCAACCTGCTGGTGCAAGCCTTCAAACCACATTGGGCTGGCTCCATGCCAGCACATGGGGCTCCCAGCACTGCAGACAGAGCCATGTGCCATTGGGCCTGACTGGCCCAGCTCTGCCTCTATATGGGGCTTCTAGCACTCCAGCAGGGAGCCGCACATGGAGGCATGGAGCATGCCTGACCCAATGATGCCTGGACCGGGAGCTACGCTTGGAGCCAGTGTGGCCCAATGGCACACAGCTCCTGCCTGTAGTGCTGCAAGCCCCATGTGCTGGAATGGAGCCAGCTTAGTCTGGCCCAAAAGGTGCACACCAGCAGGTCAGACCAAGCTAGCTCCGTACCACCATGTGCAGCCCCAGGACTCAGCCAGAACTGCACTCTTCTGGGGGATCTACCTGCCATGGCCATGATCATCTTGAGGGCCCACTGCTGTTGCTGCTGCCAGTGGCAGGGGCTACACATGAAGGTGGGGTGGCCCACACCCACCCACAAATACCACACACTCCCATTAGGGCTGTGTGAAGCTTTGGGTGGTGATTCAATTTGGAGGAGATTCAGCCCAATTCGGTGGCCAAATCTCTGAACCCGAATTGAATCACAAATTAAAAGGACCAATTAAACCCGAATTGAATCACCAATTAAAAGGGCCAATTAAAAGGTCTGAATCTATTCGAAGCTCTCAAAATCTTTAGAAGAGATTTGGAGAGCTTTGATGATTCTTACAGTCCCTAGTGGCTGCAGCAAGGAGCTGCAGCCGGATTTGGAGCTGGTAAGTAAGGACAGGGGAGGGGACCCCTGCCAGCTCCCATCCCCTGCCTGCTCCCCAGCCTGCCCCTCACCTCCACCCACTCCCCCAGCCTCCCCATGGCTACCCTGCCCGCCCCAGCTTCCGGTGCTTTAAATAAAAGCCCCACTCACCGGGTGCTGCTGGAGTGGGGGGGGTGATCCCCACTGCCCCATGCTGCATGGGGGTGGGGCTCTGCATGAGCCCCCTGACCCCCCCAAGTTTTAAAAATCACACCTGCTGAGTCACGTTTTTATTATTTTGTTCATAGAATGGTAAAGTACTAAAGATTCGGTGATAAAATGTATTATATGATTGTATAAATACAAAGTACCTGCATATATTTCTAAAGAAGGTTCAAATAGTGTTATATTTAGTTTAATTTGTTTTAAAAACGTAATGACTTGCATAATCTCATCTCTTTCCTCCTATTTCACTGCCCTGAAGACTGTTTAGGTCTTTTCAAAACCATACGTCCACCCATGAAGACCAGTCTGCAGACACAGCTAGGGTTTGAGCTCCAGTTAAGTGGGAAAGGGAGTGTGAGTTGAATATTAGGATCTGTCCCTGCTCTGTGTAGCTGTAACTATGAAATAATCGTTTTACTTCATCCTGCTTTTCAGAAACAAAGCGAGTATTATTTACTTATATATTAAAGCATATATATTAAAGTTGCTGTCCTCTAATTGTTATAATTGGTTCTGGTTATTACATATAATAGATTTTAAATTGCACATAGTGAAAAAAGTACACTGACTAGTATGTTTCAAATGCTGGGTATTTAGAATAAACCACAAGCACAGCAATTGAGGTAATTGTGAACTGGAGAGGCACTAAGGGTTATTAGTAAGTACATTAAACTATATAGTTTGTCTTTGTATTCTTGAATCTAGTTTTGCATAGGTTTATTTTCATTAAAAATACTTTTGTATACAGTTGTTTCTTGGCAGTCTGGTGGTGTCTTAGCTGAGAAATCAGTCAAAGTTTTGGCTATTGTCATGTCAGGTGTGATGTCCAAGTCTTCCCATGAGGACTGAGGGTACTTTTTCAGTCATATTTAAGGTCAGCCATTTAAGGTGCACTGCTTACAGAAAACTGCATAACTTAGTCTGAGCCAAATGAGCTTTCCCTCTTGGCCAGTATCTTTCTTTGTTGCTGTTTCTCAAGTGGGGCCCTTCTAGGAATTAGTCTGCTAACTACTAGGTTTTTTTCCTACTGTATTTGACCTGAACTGTACTTGGTAGTAGAGACAGGAAATAGAATACAAAAGGGCTGGAAGAAAGGACGTTATGCGACTGCTCTGGGTGTTCCCTGTGTTGGTGGTGTACATCTCATGGGAATAAGTCTAAGGGCTGAGCAGCCACAGCTTGATGTCAGGCCCTGAGGCCTTGGATGCAGTTTCTAGATTCAGCTTGGTCTGCTGCTGAGGGTCAAGCTTAGGGTTTTCAATATAGCTGGTTAGTGGGTGTTGGCTTGAGGGAGGTTTTATTCTAACTAGTAGTGTAGCCATAGTCAAAGTTAGGGGTGTGAAACATGTGGCCCACAGAGCCCTATTGTCCAGCCCGTGGTACTGCCTGTGGGTCTCAGACCAACCCTGCATGCCATGTGTAACACATGCCAAACCCAGCCCTGGACACTGCATGCAGTGCATGGAGCTGGTCTGGCATGAAACACTTCACTGGGTGCATGCTGTGTGGGTGGCTGGTCCAGGGTGCAGGGCAGTCTGGGACATATGCTGAATGTGACACCCATGCCCAACCAACTCTGCATGCTGTATCCATGGCCAATCTAGATCAAAACTACTGATCAGCCCCATGCACTGGATCCAGCACGCAGGGCCAGAGTACACCCCAGATTGGACCCAGGTGGCTCATACGTCACATGCCCTAGACTGGCTCTGTGACCCGTATGCAGCACATGAGGCTCGGGCTGGCATGTGTACTGCACATAGCATGCAGGGCCAGTCTGGGGGACATGCTGGCTCCAACATAGGGCTGGTCTGTAGTCCCTATCCAGCCCACAGACTGGCCCTTTGTCCCTTATTCAGCCAGCAGGGCTGGATGAGTTTGATACCCCTAGCCTAAGTAAACTAGGGTGGACTCTAGGAATTGGAATTCCACCCCCTCTGCTGCTGTGATGCACCAGTAGGGCCACTTTTAAAATACATTATCTGCAACAGGCTTCATACTGCTACATCTCCACCCCTTTTCCCTAGGGATTTTAAAACCTGGGGCACAACTATTTCTAGCTGTGTTTTATTATGTATATCTTTGCTACATGATGGTTTACAATCATGTTAATTACCACACATTAAAACAATTAAGCCACGTGTGTATATGTGTTTATGCTTGCATGAAATCCTGGGACAATGCAGAAAAGGTTGGTATGTGATCTTTGTTCAGTGGCTCAACAGTATTCAGATGCTCCAACTGTCCATCTGGTGCCTTTCACAAACTGTGAAGTGAGATGCTTACAAAATGTAAACCAGACAAAATTAAGCGTGCAAGTCAAAAGGAAAGATGGGTCAACTTATTAACACGTACGGGTAAAAAGTTCTCTGAGCTGTGAATTGCAAACTCTACCCAATCTAAGCAAAACTTGATCTAGCTGCAGGAATTCTGTACTGGAGTTGGGAGAGTGACAGCTTGTTCTTGCTTATATCTATCACACCAAGCTACATGAAAGTAAAATCAAGGCCATATTACCTAGTGTTTTCTCTTGTTTTGCATTCTAATGATTTACATGAGAGACTCTATTACATAGTTTATTAATGCAAGATAGGTTAACAGTAAAAAGAAAAGAAATGAAGGCAAAAGGAAAAACCTCACAGCACTGCTCATACAATTTTAATCAAGGTTGTCTCAGTATTTCCATTAAAACTCCTTTTCCAAGATCATTAAGTCATTGGCTTCCTTATGTCTACTCTGATTTTCTCATGCATGTGTATGTGCTTAATCCTCAGCGTCTGTGTGCCACAGTATGACAAGTTGTAGTCAAATTCTTTTACCTGGTAAAAATCCTTTTTGTGACATCACAAGTGATTGGTTTAAACTTCAGGTGAGAAGAAAGCAGCAGGAGCAATGAACTCTTATGAAATAAAGATGCTATTAGTGCACAAATAACTCTAGTAATAAATGAAAGAGGAAAAGAATCTAGGAAATCTTTAATATGTAAACAGGTGTTTCCAGAATGTAGATTTAGTCATATTGTAACAGAGTTGTAATCTAGCCTGATTATCCTGCTTGTGAAAGTGGTCACTGATGAATGTTTTAAGGGCAAGCAAGCCTTTGTACCATCTAATGCATACACCCCTGAGCTGTTCAGACAATGTTCTCTCCCATAGAGAAATTGCTTCCCAGCTTCAACTGGTGATCAGATTATGTCCAGAATCAGGAGGACTGATAGCCCTCCTAACTTTTATAGTTAGCTCAAGGAGCGTTGTTGTCCACACAAATGTCTATTATAAGAATGCTTTGCACTTGTTATTTATTTGAGAATCTCAGAAATGTGATAAAAATGTAGAAACGTAGACATTTATTCTTTTAGCTAGAGATATATAGATATAGTAGGGCTGTGTGAAACTTTGGTCACTGATTCGACTCGGTGGAGATTCGGCCTGATTCGACAGCTGAATCTGAATCAAATCAGGAAACCCTTTAATCTTTCCAAATCAAATTGGAACCCTCTGAATCAATTTGGAGAGATTTGGAAAGATTTGATGATTTGGACATAAAGACAGCTTTAAATGTTTTTTCTACATACCTAAAGGTACCAGGCGACTCATGAATGCTGAGATGCTGGGGCAGATGGAGAGTCCCACAGGAATACATGGGGAGGCGGGGGTCCCCAGCATGCTTAGCAGCGGCCTTGGAAGTGGACAAGAAGCACTTCCAGTCCACTTTCAGGTCTGCTGGGGAATGTGCAGAATCGAGTATGGCCCGTTTCGCACACCCCTATTGTATAGATATATTAAATCAAGTAAAGAAAGACCAAAGAAAGTTTCAAGCATGTAGGTCCAGTGTGTTGACCCAAATCTGAGCAGCCTGGGGAACGTCCACCTAAGTCTGCATGCAATCCATTTTCAAATGCCTTGCCTATGAATGACAGGCAGAAAAGGAGATATTGGAATATCTACCTTTCTTTTCATGCAGTGTTCTTCCTCATGTCATATTTCTTCTTAGATATATTTTCCAAAGGTACTAATTTTTTAAAATATCCTTTCTTATGGGAGCTCTTTCTCATAAGCACCCATACTCTAATTTTTCCCTTTCTCCATTAATGTTTTTTTAATTTATATCTAACTAGAATGTCTTTCAAAATTTTAAATCAGATACCACTAACTCGGTAAAATGAAGACATTAATGAAACAATATAATTTTATGATATTATATCATCAATGGTAATCAAAAGGAGATGTGGGACTTTGTAGACCTGGATTCTGTTTCTTGATCTGCTGTTGATTTCTTGCATGACCTCTGGCAAATGATTTAATTCTTAAAGGTATTTAAGCTTTTAGCATATTGAAATCACTGAGCCTCAGTTCCATCTCTGTAAAATGGGGATAAGAGTACTTTTATACTTTACGCTTAAGGGGATTTGGTGGTGGCTGGTAGACAGTGGGTGGACCACTGAGGGTAAGAGGAAAACATCCTATCTTAGCTGCCAGGCAGGAGTGTCTGTGGCAGTTGAGGCCCATAGGGGAGTGTTTTGACAATCCTTTGTGAACAAGGACAGAGACTGGTAGACTGAGGTGGACTGTCCTATTGAAAATGCTGGCTGATCAGGGCTGGGTAAGCTCTAGTTTTTCCTCATAGAAAAGTAACAAATCTGTCCAGTGCCCAGGAACTGACTGAAGTTGAGGGGAAATTCGGATGGCTACTCTCAGCCAGAGAAGTGTATATCCTACTCTGAGCACCTGCTGGGAAAAAGAAACACCACAGGCATGTTGGATTCGTCCAGAGGCTCCTGTGAAGGTAGATTCAGTCTGCTTCTAACTGGACTCAGAATACAAGGAGCATCAGGTCCCAGGCAGATATTGCACTTAAGACACAATTAAATAGTTAATTGTGTCTTAAAGTATAAAGTGGCCACATGTTCAGGGGATTAATGGCACAATAAAACAAGAAACCATTGTGCCTTAAATTGAATGTATGGCGGGGTCTGCCCCGGAGCAGTCCATATCAGCTGATTGTTGGCCAGCCCTGGAGCTTGACCACAGGGTTCATTCCTACCAGCCAATGGCAGGTTGGTACAGACTAGGGGCTTGAGCCACAGGGTGGTCCAGATCCCACTGACAATCAGTTTATCAGGACTGATCTTGGGATCAGCTTATGGGTGGTCCTGATCAGCTGATTGTTGGCTGATTGGGGCTGCCCCAGGGCAGTCCCCATCTGCCGACAGCCAGTGATGAGCTTAATTGGCTCTGGGAACCATACCATGGGGTCAGATGGCCCCCAGAGCTAGCTGAAGATCAGCTGAATTTTGGGCACCCAACCTGCTGGTGTAGAAGGAGCCCAGATTCATGATTCCATGCTCCACCTACACTAGCAATGACATGATTTGGGATCTGATCCCCACAATTGTGCCTCCTGTTGTGTACCTGTGGCATCACACCTTCAAGTAAATGCCTATCAGAGACTTCTGGGACAGCAAAGCTTATTAGCAGCTTATTTGTTAATGAGGAGCAGTCTAACGTATTATGCACTATTGTGATTTTTAAGAGTTTTCTTTGTAAGTTTTTGATTAGTTTTTTGTTGTTGTTGGTTTTTGTTTTTGGATTTGTTATGATAATAGAAAGATGCATTTGATTTTTTAAAAATCATTATTATTCACTGAGAAGAATTTGATGTCAGATATCGTATACTAGATGCTGCTGGTTTTTATGTGTGTAATGAATCCAGAGGGCTTGTGCATTTGGTATTGCATAGCCCTTTCACTGAGTCTTTGTTCCTAAAGGTGACACCCTCTACCATGGGGGTCCAAGGAGGTGATCAAGCAGGTCCAAGGAGGTGATCCTCCCCCTCTATATGACATTGGTCAGGGCGCAGTTGGAGTACTGCATCCAGTTCTGGGCGCTGTACTTCAGGAGGAATGTGGACAACTTGGAGCAGGTCCAGAGGAGGGCCATTCACATGATCAGGGGGCAGCAGGACAGGCCCTATGAGGAGAGGCTATGAGACTTGAACCTGTTCAGCCTCCACTAGAGAAGGCTGAGAGGGGATCTGGTGGCTGTCTATAAACTGGCCAAGGGAGACCAGCAGGCAATGGGAGAGTCCCTGTTCCCCCGAGCACTACTGGGAGTAACAAGGAATAATGGCCATAAGTTAACAGAGAGTAGATTCAGGCTAAATATCAGGAGGCACTACTTCACAGTCAGGGCGGCTAGGTTCTGGAACCAATTTCCAAGGGAAGGAGTGCTAGCT
>NW_005842088.1:865774-904514 GCF_000455745.1 Alligator sinensis
TCCTTCCCTGCCAATTGGCAGGGGGTCGGACTTGATGATCTACTCAGGTCCCTTCCGACCCTACCAATTATGAAACTATGAAAGACTGTGGAATCTCCATTCTTGAAACTTTAAAGAGCAGATTAGACCGATACTTGGCTGGGATGGTTTAGTCAGGGATGATCGTGCCTTGAGCAGGGGGCTGGACTAGATGAATTTGTGAGATCCCTTCCAGCCCTACTTTTCTATGCTCCTATGACTGTAAGGTGCTCAGATACAATAGTAGAAGGGGCCGTGTAAGTACCTGAGAGGGAGAAATGAGACAGCATATGGAATGCAGTGTTATACAGTCACAAAAAGAGGGTTGGAAGGGAACTCAGGAGGTCATCTAGTCTAACCCCTTGCTCAAAGAAGTTCCATCCCCAGCTAGATCATCCCAGACAAGGCTTTGTTTGGCCAAATCTTAAAAACCTCCAGGGATGGAGATTCTACAACCACTCTAGCTAACCTGTTCCAGTCCTTTACTACCCTCCTAGTCAGAACATTTTTCCTAATATCTAACCTAAATTTCCCTTGGTGCAACTTGAGATCATTGCTCCTAGTTCTGTAATCTGCTACCACTGAGACCAGTCTAGATCCATCCTCTTTGGAACCACCCTTCACTTCAGGCAGTTGAAGACTGCTATTAAATCCCCTCTCGGTCTTCTCTTCTTCAGCCTAAATAAGCCCATTTCCCTCAGCCTCTTCTTAGAAGTCATGCACCCCAGACCCCTAACCATTTTTGTTGCCTTTTGTTGGACTCTCTCCAATTTGTCCACATTCCTCCCATAGCGGGGGACACAAAACTGGACACAGTACTCCAGATGTGGCCATGCCAGTGAATAATTACTTCCCCAATCTGCTGGCAATGCTCCTATTAATGCAGCCCAGAATGTCGTTAGGTTTCTTTGCAACAAGGGCACACTGTTAGTTCAGATTCAGCTTATTGACCATTCTAACCCCCGGGTCCTTTTCTGCAGAGCTGCTGTTTAGCCAGTCAGTCCCCAGCCTGTACCAGTGCATGGGATTCTTTCATCCTAAGTGGAAGACTTTGTATTTGTCCTTATTGAACCTCATGAGATTTCTTTTGGTTCAATCCTCCAATTTCTCTAGGTCTCTCAATCATAGCCCTACCTTCCAGTGAATCTACTACACCCCCCAGCTTTATGTCATCTGAAAGCTTGCTGAGGGTGCACTCCATCTCATCTACCAGATTGTTGATGAAGATATTGAACAAAACCACGCCCAGAACTGACCCCTGGGGCACTTCGCTTGATACCAGCTGCCAGCTAGACACTGAGCCATTGATTGCTACCTTTTGAGGCTGACAATCCAGCCAGTTGCGCATCCACCTTATAATTTCATAGTTTCGTAGGTGGTAGGGTTGGAAGGGACCTGAGCAGATTTCATAGACATTAGGGCTGGAAGGGACCTCGGAAGATCATCGAGTCCAGCCCCCTGCCCAAGGGGCAGGAAGTCAGTTGGGGTCACAGGATCCCAGCAAGATAAGCATCAAGTTTGCTCTTGAAGGTGTTCAGCGTAGGCGCTTGAACCACCTCCGGTGGCAGGCTGTTCCAGACCTTGGGGGCTCGGACAGTAAAGAAATTCTTCCTTATGTCCAGCCTGAAACGGTCTTGTAGTAGTTTATGACCATTCGACCTAGTCGTCATCCCTTGGGGCGCTCTGGTGAACAAACGTTCCCCCAGATACTGGTGGTCACCCCTGATAAACTTATAGGTGGCCATCAGATCACCCCTGAGCCTGCGCTTTTCCAGGCTAAAGAGCCCCAGGGCTCTCAGCCTGTCATCGTAGGGTCTGCTTCCCTGACCTCTGATCATGCACATGGCTCTTCTCTGGACTCTCTCAAGCTTCTCCACATCCTTTTTCGCCATCTGTCCCCTCTGACTAGTTTGTAACAGGCCACTAGATCCCCCCTCAGCCTTCTCTTGTGGAGGCTGAAGAGGTTCAGGCCCCTTAGCCTCTCCTCGTAGGGCCTGCCCTGCTGCCCCCTGATCATGCGGGTGGCCCTCCTCTGAACCCTCTCAATGCTGTCTACATCCCTCCTGAAGTGCTGTGCCCAGAACTGGACGCAGTCCATTCATGCAACCTGTACTTCTTTAGCTTGTTTGCAAGAATGTTGTTGGAGACCACATCAGAAGCCTTGCTAAAGTCAAGGTCTACTGGTCTCTTCACATCCACAGAGCCAGTCATCTCTTCATAGAAGGCAACAGGTTGATCAGGCATGACTTACCCTTGGTGAATCCATGCTGACTGTTCCTAATCTATCTTCTCCTCCAAGTGCTTAGAAATGAATTCCTTGAGGACCTCCTCCATGATTTTCCATGGACTGAAGTGGATTTTCCCTTTTCTCTTTCTTAAAGATAAGTACTATGTTTGCCCTTTTTCAATTATCCAGGACCTCTCCTAATTGCCACTAATTCTCAAAGATAATGGCTAGCAGCTCTGCAGTCATGTCTACCAACTCCTTCAGCACCCTTGGGTGCATCGCATCTGGCTCCATGGACTTGTATACATCCAGCTTTTCTAAATAGTCCCTAACCTGTTCTTTTACCACTGTTGGCTGCTCACCTCCTCCCCAAACTGTGTTGCCTGGTGCAACACAGTTCGCAAACTCTGTTGCCTGGTGCAGTCTTGCCTGTGAAGACTGAGGTGAAAAAGGCATTGAGTACTTCATCCTCTCCTCCTCATCTGTCACTAGGTTGCCTACCCCATTCAGTAAGGGATGCACACTGTCCCTGATCATCTTGTTGCTGACATACCTGTAGAAACCCTTCATGTTACCCTTCACATCCCTTGCTAGCTGCAATACCAACTGTGCTTTGGCTTCCCAGATTTCATCTGTGCATGCCCAAGTAATTCTCTTACATTCCTCCCTAGCAGTTTGTCCACGTTTCCACTTCTTGTAAGCTTTTTTTTGTCTTTTAGCTCACTGAAGAGTTCCCTGCTAAGCCAAGAAGTTCTTATGCCATACTTGCTAGTCTTTCTATGCATCATGATGGTTCATTCCTGCACCCTCTTTTGAATACAGCCAACTCTTCTGGGCTCCTTTCCACCTCAGGCAGACCTCCCAGGGGATCCTGGGGCATGGAGACAGGGCTGCAGTGAGCCTGAAGCTGCTCAAGGCCAAATCAGAGTTAAAAGTGCTAGTCATTGCATACAATCTGCGAGGAACGGACCACCATGTAAGGGAGGTTTGAAGCAGTGGATAGAGACCCCTGGTGTCGGGGTAGTAAATGGGCAACTTCCTGCCTGAGTAACATCATAATTATTGTTCCATCAAGGCGTAGCAGATGAGAAAGGTGGGTGGTTAGTGCAGAAACAGAGGGTTGGGCCAACATTGGACAGGCCCAGGGTTGGCCCCCTGTCACAGTCACTGTAGCACTTTTACCACCCATTGCTTCTTGGTGGCAGTGGTCTTTAACTTTCCAACCTTGGAGATGCCTGGTTTTGCTTCTTCTACCAAGGGAACATGCTTCTACTTCTCTGTTGCTATGGCTCCATATCTGTTCTCTAGGCAATCCACTGCAGGTGGAGATGAAGACTTCTGTTTGCCGCCAGAGTTCAGAAACTTACAGCTTCCACCCTCCTGAGAGTCCACATCCTCTTCCTTCTCTGGTGCTACCTCTGGCAGTCCTTCATTTGCAGTCCCAGAGGTCTCCTCCAGCATCAAATCAATAAAGTATTTGTGGCAGATGATGCTTTGGAGCCCTACCACCTCCTCCTGTAGCTCTCTTGCATGCTTCCTGAAGGACACCACCAGGAGGTACTGCTCATATCGCGGGCATTCCTCACCTGGTTGTCACTGGAAGGAACCTGCAAGCTGCAGTCTCCACAGCATGAAACCAGGACATGGCTGGAAGTGGGCTGCAAGGGGAGCCATACCCGTTGATAGGTGCCCCACCCCCTGATTGCCATTTTGAGACCAGAAGTCCCATTGCTAACTGCTGACCTTTGCCACCAGAAATCCCTCCCCTTGCCCCAAGAAATACTTCTTTTTTTTGGGGGGGGAGGAGAGGGGGAGGAGTTGCCATCTTGGAGCTGGAAAGACAAAAACAAATCATATGCTAAAAATCGAACATCTACTATAACATAATTTTATTTCATAAAATATTTTGTCCTGATTTACATGCGTTTGCATAGTGAATATAGAAGCTTAAAAATAAAGTCTTACTCCTGTATAGTGTGTGCGGGGTATGTGTAGGGGAGTGGGTGTGTATGTGGGGGTGTAGGGTTTGGGGGGTTTGCGGAGGGTTGTGGCTGTGTGTGGGGGGGGTGTGGGCATGTTGTGTGGGGTGATTCGGTTGTAGGTGTGTGCGGTGGTGTGAGAGAGGGTGTGGGGGGGAGGGTGTGCCCCCCCATGGTGCATAGCCCCCAGCAGCAGCAGCAACAAACAGTGGACCCTCAGGGCACTTGTGGCCTGTGCAGATGGAGCCCCCTGGGGGCACATAGCTGTATCTACTTCCCAGAGCTGCACGTGGTGGCAAGGAGTAGGAATAGGCCACCCCGTTTACATTGTGTGGGGCTCCTCACATCTTACATGCAGCCCCCAGGACCAGCCAGAGCTACACGCCATGAGGAGGAGCCCTGTACGATGGAGCCAGTGGCTTGGCCCTGCTCCCTGCTGCCACATGCAGCTCCCAGGACTCTGGTAGGAAGCAGGGAGCGGGGCCAGGCCAGTCTGCTTCCATTACATGGGGCTTCCTGCCACTTCCGTCCAGAGTCCTAGGAGCTGTAAATGGTGGCAGGGAGCAGGAACGGCTGCTGGCTCTATCCGGCGGGGCTTTCCTCCAGGGGCGTGCAAGTCCTGGGAGCTGCATGTGAGCTTTGAGGAGCCCCGCACGATGGAACCAGGTTAACCCAGGCTCTGCACTTCTACCCAGCTGTAGCTTCTCACTACCCTTTGGAGCTTTCCTCTTTGGAGAATGGTAGCTGGGTGGGAGCACTGCAACTGGGTGGGAGCACAGAGCCCGGGTAGGCTTGGTTCCATCATTTGAGGCTCCCCATGGCTCACATGCCACTCATGGGACTTATGTGCCACCAGGGGGAAGCCCCACGCAATAGAGCCAGCAGCTTTTGCTGCTCCCTGCCACCACTTGCAGCTCCAAGGACTCCACCAGAAGTGGTGAGGAGGAGCAGGGGAAGCCAAGCAGTTACTCTGGCAGCAGCATCCCTGCCCAGTAAGCTCTGGGGCTCTCCCCACCACAAGGATGGGAGTGCAGTGCACTTCCTTGGAGGGAGTGGGTGAGGCTCAGGCAAGGGCAGCTGCCAGATGGGGGGGATACAATTAATTGGAGGGTGCCTTCCCATGGACTGGATGAAATTTCCTGGTCAACCAGATCCAGTCCGCAGGCTATTTTTTGACTCTCCCTGTTTTATACCCTTCTGGCTTGAACTGGCTCCTCCCTCTTGATAGGGTTTTTGTCAGATACAGGCAGTAAACACCCAGCAATCACTTTGGTAACAATACACTCAACTGCTCAAATGCACAGCCCACGAAACAAGCACTCAGCAAGCCAAACATGCACTCAGCCCAGACTCACTCACCGTTCCCAGAGCAGAATCTGGTGCCTGACTCCTCTTCCTCTTCCACTTCCTCCTCTTGCTCCCGGCAAACTGCCCTGTTTGCTCCCCCTATTCACTCGCATATATTATTTTTTATATGTTATTTCTATTGTTTATCAATATTACATTTTGTACTTTAACACTGTATTATGTGTTCAAATGTATAGACAATTTGTCGGACTTTTGGCTGAGAAAGTATGGCTTTTCAACAGCTATCAAAGCCTCTGTCCTACAGAGCAATTTTAGTAGACATAGAATTAATATATCTGGTTAGTCTTCTTTATTGCCCTTCTGCAATTTGAAGCTGTATGAAACTTGGACTTGACTTGGCAGTACCTGTACCCCTGAGACTTGTTCAGAGGTTAAATCAAGCTTAGCCCTAACCTCAGTGTTTCTCCTAGCTTTGGCAAAGGCAGTACATGCCTGCTTGTGTTTGGCATGACTTCATTTAAAAACACTAAATTCAAGCTGCTTGAAGCCAAGCATAGAATATCAATGAATCTGGTCTACATTTTTGTTTTTTGTTTCAAGACTTATGAGAATGCTGTAGTAATAACAGATGCAGAATATGTATACTGGCCTTGAAAGGGAATGTTTGCCTTAGAGGAGAAGATGAGATGACTTCTCTTTCCTAAAATATTGAGCAGGCCTGAGGGAATAAGATTTTGACTATGACAGTTGTTGAACACCCACAAGTCCTAGTCAAGTCAGAGAAAGTGCCAGGTATTTGGCATCTCCCAACTGCATAGAAAAGTTTGGTTGTGGAGATGGGTACTGTTCAGGGAATTACTTTGATGCTCTGACAGGTTACGTATCTGTCCAAACTGATGAGATGGTATTAAACAAAGCAGTCCAGAAAAATACAGATTAGATATTTATTCACAATTATTTATCCAGCTGTTTTCTTATGTTCAGCCACTGAGTTTTGCATTACATCTCAATATTACCCCAGATTTTAAAGTATGAGTCACACACATTAATTGTTGGGCTGAAAACCATAAAAAATAAATCTTGCCTGTGAATTATTACTAAATTAGGATATGGCTTAATTCTAGGAGCACATGTGTACAATCTTTTTTTTCTTCATATAGTTCAGTATCTGCCTCTTAAGCTCTCTGATATGTCTAGTAAGGCTGAAAGGGCCATTGACCTTGCAATGAGATTGCTTAAGAGCCAGAATCGCCATAGAGATTTGGTATTACTCAGGTTACACCAGCTATGAAAGCTGCTGAACAGAAGCTATGAGGTCCGGCCCATCACACAACGTTAGGTAAATTTGCTGATCGGTACAGTATATCAGTCAGCTAAGAACCCTGCGCTCTCTGCTCCATAACGAGGCACTGACCCAGCTTTATCCTCCTGTAGGACCAGCTAGCATTTTTTTGTATTATTACTGCACATCCACTGCAAAGGGAAACTGTGACAGCTCTACCTGAATGGTTGATTTTATTTATTCATGGCCTGTGGAACAATGAAGTCAGAGGTAGGTGAATGATGCAGTGCAGGAAGTTACTGCAGCACTAGCTTTTGCTGGTGAGATGATGATTTAATGTACCAGTCTAACAGCAGAGGAAAATGTTAATAAAATGTGTTTGTTGTGCATGCATTGGCCAGGAGTAAGATAGTGATTCCAAGGCAGAGCTTTCTAGGTGCAGTACTGTATGTACATTTTCTCATTATGCTGCTTTCTGTTATGTTTAAAGTAGTGCCATAGAGAAAAGGTTTTAATTTCCTTAAAATTGTAGACGAGTGGTATTTTCAAGGGAACTGGTTAGCATTAATAGCATATTACAGTTTGTTTTTGTGAACTAAAATGAGCTCCTAGCAAGAAATAAACATGCCTATTATTGCATCTGATGCACTGTGTTATGTAGATTGTTAGCATTGATTCTAGACTATAGGTTCAGGCTTCTTATTTGCGCTTAGTCAATTAAAGGTATGCCCACCCTGAATCACTTCTGGTGAGTTTCTATTGATTTATTGTATTGCTTGAGGTTTGTTTATTTTTTCAGCTTATCAGTTTTAAAAGAAACCATCGGCACAAAACAACAGCTCTGCTGTATGTCAGTAGAGGCAGCAGCAAATAAAAGCAAGGAAGCAAAATAATTGTATTTTATAAAACCACAGAAAATCTGGCCAATTGCTAATACGAACTGTATAATCTAGACTGTGAACATGTTGTTATGAGGGCATTTTCTTCATCCATGCACATTAGTCATGTGGGTTCGGCAGATGAAACTGTAAATAGATGGTTAACATAGTTTGTAAACCACATTTCAGATACTGGGTTATGTGTATAGGTACTTTGTTATATATTAGCAAGATTATGTACTGAAAGTGAGTGAAAGTTAGATATTGTAGTAAACAAATGTAGTTTTTAAACCTTGATCATAGTTGTTCATGTTTGGTTTTTATTGTGCTTATTGAAGGATTGTCCTGTTCAATTGTTACCCATGTCATTGGGTTTGGTAGATTTTTAAAGTGCCAAATGTGTTTGTTTATATATTTATTTATTTTTATGTACAGCTGTTACTTTAAATGGTTTTGAACTTGGTTTGACTGTGCACTGTCAGAATTGATATATGCTTGGAACAAATGAACTAGAAATCTGACACACCACTGTCGGCTGGCATGGGGAAAAACACAGTATTTGAGGAAGCAACTTGCTAGACAAAAGGGGAAAAAATGAGGGGTGCACCAGTAAAGATTTTTTGGCTGATATTGGTGGCAGATTTATTAACCGGCCATATTGGCCGATACTGCTCCGATAGCTTATATGCAGCCCAGCATCTTGAAGAGCAGCACCCAGATGGTGAGCCTGTGGAGGGGAAAGGGTGTGGAGTGGGGAGATCAGGGCCTCCACAGTGTGGGAGGGAATGGGGCTAGGGCAGGGGCAGGTGCTGCCCAGCCAGGGTGGGGTGGGGAGTGGGATTGAGCCACGGGTGGCTCATCCAGAGGGCAAGGAGCGGGGCAGATCCCCACTGCTGCACACATCCCTAGGGCAGGCATGGGGGATATGTACCTGCCCCTGCCCACCCCCGGATTTGTGCACAGGGTGGGGGGGCAGGCTGACCACTGCAGGCTTGGGGCCAGGGACTGTGCCAGCCTCTTCCTGGCAAGAAGTAGTGTAGGCTACGGGCTGGGCTGGGACTGCACTTGGAGAAGGCAGGGGAAGAACAGGCAGTGGCGCTGGGACGGGGTGCTACGGGGGCGGCTATGGTGAATTTCGGGATGGCTGTAGCCCACCCTGTAGACCCCAGTACTGCTGCTTGCCCCAAGCACAGCCTTGGCCCCAAGCCTGAAGCAGGCAACCCGCCCCCACCCCACACACACATCCGGGGGGCACATGCCCCCACGCCTCCCCCAGGGGTGCACACAGTGGCAGGAGCCCACCCCTTTTACATTCCCTGGACAAGCCGCCCACAGCTCTGTCCCACAGCCCACCCTGCCATGGCTGGGCAGTGCCTGCCCCAACCCCAGCCCCACTGCCTCCCTCACCATGGGTGCCTCAATCCGCCCCCCACGTGCCCCTTCCCCTCCATGGACTTACTGGCCAGACACTGCTCTACATGCTGCCAGGCTGCATTCCTGGCCACGTTCATGCTGCCTCTGTGTGCATGCACACAGCATTTATCAGTGAAATTATTGGCTACGCTGTCCAAAAACAGCTGATTACTAAGAATTTCAATTTTCCTTTTATTGGTGCCGATATGATATGAACCGATATATTGGCACACCTCTAAAAAATTATAATAATAAAATCATAAATAAAATTTGTCAAGAAGATAGTAGCCAGGTACAGACATTACACTTTTATCAATATGAGTAATTGGAAACTGGTCTGTACCCATAACAGAAGTTCAGCACACAGACTGGTTTAAAACTGGTAAAACCAAGTCTAAGATTTGCACCCCCTCTTCCCCTTCCAAAGGTCTGTTCTGCTCACTACTGATCTAAACTATACTGCTTACCGAAAACTGCATAACTTAAATCAATTCCGCCTTGGGCTTTTTGAATGTTTGTACCTAGCCAGTGTGCTTAATAGGTACTGGGTTGATATTTAGCTAGTGTTTTATAGGTGCTTTAATGTGTACAGCTAGAATTGCTTCGTTATGTCAAAGTCCTGACACAAATTTAGTTGCAAATCATAGGCAGATTAATGTTTTATGAGAAATAAACCGAATAGAAATGCACTGAATTTTCACATGCTTACTACTATAAATGTAAAAAATGTTTATCCATTACAGAATTGAGAGATGAAGTCAAGGCACACCATTTTAGTCCAGGTTTTGAACAGTTTTACACTTCAGTTGTACTGAGATTTGGTGTTGCGTGTTCATCTCTGAATATGGAATTTCTTAAGTAGAGAGATGCTAGTATTGTTGCATCAAATGATTAAAGGGTATTTAGCGTGAAAGGACATGTAATTATGAGACAGTCACACACACAGAAGCTCAGTTCAGTTTCCTTGATAAATAAAACAGCTGCCCTTTCCCCTGCTTTACCATTTTGTGGCCTACAGTGCAGTGCAGCATGAAGACAAATGTTTGCTAGCATTTCTTTTCACTATTTAGATCAGAAAAATGGAAAGTGTCTGTTTTGGAAAGTGGCTGTCAATGTCCCAGTTGGGCTTGTGAATAATTTAATGGTGATCTTACAGCAAGTTCATTTGACTTCCATAGGCCCAAAAAACAAATTACCAACTCTGTTAAAGTGTATTATGGAACATAAACTATAAGAAAGGATTGCTAGGAATTACATTTTTTTTATTTCACCAAATTATCAATATGAATTAAACTCAGATATTGGATGTATATATATTAGCAGAATCTATACTGGTAGCATTTTTATGTGACTAATTTGGGGGTTTCTTTGGAAATGTTACTGTAGGGTATATTCGTTCCCATTGTTGTGGTAACCTTTTTCCTGTAGTTTAAAACTGATTTAGATCTTAATCTTGCAGAAATGCATATTGACATTAAAAGGACAGCTCACCTAAAGTTACTGTACATGCTTACATTTGAAGAACTAAAGCCTTTGACAATGTATTGTAGTATGGATCTATAGAAAATGAAATCATAACTTTATTGCCTCTTTGCAGGAGAGCTCAGAGTGAACCTGAAAGTTTCTCCTCTTTAATAGTCAAATCAAGAAGAGCTAATCATTATCAGTTCTGCATGATAAAAGCATTATTTTATATGGGATAGAGGGATAAGATGTTCCTTATATCATTACTATTCAAGTCACATTTTTTATGCAAAGGAACGCCAGTAAAAATGAATGTCTCCCATGCTGAAAAGAAGCTAACTAATAAAAGCCTTAATTTCCATATGCACAGTTCTGGGTTTGGGACTATATTGGTGAAGGACAAATATACTACATCAGCAATCTGAGTGAAATTCAGGTGCCAAGCAAAAAATTAGAATTTGTAGGTGTACTCGCTACTTATGCCAGTGGTTCTCAACATTTTTAGGTTCAAGGCACCCCTTGTTAGACTTGAGGCACCCCTCAGAAAATACCAGCTCTTAGTTTTCACTCATTTTCTGACTACAGAAAACTAATAGAGTAAATCTTCTGTTGCAAAGAACTTGGAAATACCACAACAGTTCAGAATGTTTTTAATACCGTGGATTCCTATTTGAAATCACTGGGTTTATCTTGTGAAATATGTTTGCACATCTAACAGTGCAATCATTGTGTGACACTGATAGCCTTAAAAGGATCTCAAGGTACCCCAATATGCTGCATCACCCTGATTGAGAATCACTGTCTTTAATTTATTGTCAGTCCAGGGATGCTATAGTTAATAATCACATCCCAGATTGGTAAGATGAAAAAGCTGATCTCATTTTGCTGTTTGGGGCTCTTTTAATTCAGTTTTATTGATAAAGAAGTTCTTCCTTATGTCCAGCCTGAATCAGTCGCAGCGGAGTTTGTGACCATTCGATCTTGTCATTGCTTGGGGCACTCTGGTGAACAGACGTTCCCCCAGATCCTGGTGAACACCCCTGATAAACTTATAGGTGGCTCAGGGGTGATCTGGTGGCCTGCGCTTTTCCAGGTTGAAGAGTCCAATGGCTCTCAGCCTCTCATCATAAGGTCTGTTTTCCTGATCTCTGATCATGCGCGTGGGCTCTCTTCTGCACTCTCTCAAGCTTATCCTCTTTGAATTGTGGAGCCCAAAACTGGATGCACTACTCCAGCTGCAGCCTCACCAAGGCCAAACTTCTTTACTGTCCGAGCCGCCAAGGTTTGGAATAGACTGCCGCTGGAGGTGGTTCAAGCACCTACTTTGAAAACCTTCAAGAGACATTTGGATGCTTATCTTGCTGGGATCCTATGACCCCAGCTGACTTCCTGCCCCTGGGGCAAGGGGCTGGACTCGATGATCCTCCGGGGTCCCTTCCAGGCCAAATGAATGTCTATGTCTATTTCTCCAAACAGCTTCTGTACAACCAGTGAAGAAGGCAGTAGTGTCCTGGTTGTACCCATAATGCAGTTCTGGTAATCACATTTGTGGTATCTATAGTGTAGCCCTGGCTCAAGGGTTTTTTCCACCATGCCAGTCCCCAGTGGTGAATTATGGGTGTGAAGTTAAGGTGGATAAACTTAAAACACTTCTCTTAATGTCACTGCTTGCAAACATGAAAATTCTCAAATAACCACCTGAAGTAAACTCCTGCAATTCATTCAAGGCAAAGAGAAACTGAGGGAATGGGGGAGACTAGCATATTAAATAGATAAACTATGCAACAGTGAGTTTGGGTGCTTCTGTCTTCCAATTTGATGTCATCAGCAACACAAGCACTTCCAGACTGGTGTATTATTTATTTACTTTTTTGATTTATGTGCTGCCCTTCCTCCCCCCCCACCCCTTAAAAAAATGCTCACTGTGGCATACAATAAACGGCAAAAACATTATAGAAACAAAATCATATAAAGTTTGAGGATTATTTTTTTCAATAACCATCAACCAATTAATTTCAATCATTTTCCATAGCTTTAGATCACATACAGATATGTTTATATAGTGTTTTTATGTGTTTCAGAAATTAATGGCAATTTTAAAATAAAACTGATTTGTAGCAGTTATCGTATACTGGACCACATTACTTCTCTATGTCGTAAATGATAGGTGTGTTCAACACTGCTGCCATCAGTGTTCCCCGCTGGTGTGCAGTTTCCCCACTTCGTTGCAGTTATACATTGCAGGCAGCCGTATTGGCATTTTTTTCTGAAACACCCCAAGTGTATTAGAAATATGTAAAAGGCATGCATCTTTAAGCCTTGCTGTGTAAAATAAAATGAAAAAGAAATGACACCATGTAAATACAATAGCAAACACTGAGCTTCTCTAGAGCATTTACAGCTGTCAGAAATTGATCTGTATGTATCTCAGGTGAATACTATTAAAAATACGACTAATGTACACACCTTCAGTTCAGATGTATAATTTGGAGAAAGCATGATGCTCCCATCAGTGGAGAAGTTTCTGGTCCGCCCAGATGAGAATGCTCTGGGTTCATTACTCATTTATAAACTGGAGGTGTGACAGCATGGGGACAATTTGCAGGCTAGCCAAGGAGAAACAGTGGTGATGTCAGCCACTTGCTTAGTGTACTGGATAGAAATAAGGTGCATGAATCTATTGAAGTATGAAGGAGGTAAAAACAACAGTAGCAAGCCCATTTTTAAACAGCCATCTTCAATTGTAACAGAATAATAAATATATAATACTAGCAGTTAACAGTAAAAAAAAAAAAAATATATACATTAATAGTCTTTCAAAACAGTTTTCTGACCAAACCAAAAGACAGCTGTAAATATCAAAGGTACCTAAGGTCCCCAAATCCTATTGAAATTCAAATGGATTTCAGCTCCTGATGCCCACTTATAATATACAAAGAATGAATGGCATGTATTTTAGGAAAACTTGTAAGCTGATTGCTAATAAAAAGGCATGTATTTTAGGAAAATGTGTAAAAGCTAATTTTATTTTTTTTTTTAAAGCAGAACATTTCTAGTCATCTACAATGCATAGTGTTAGCAATTGTTTTGTAAGGGGACAATTTTAAACCTAGCCCATAGTAATGTTCCAGTAACAGATACCACAAATTTTGGATTTTATAACATTTATATGACAGGGTTAATATTGGTATTTGTCAAGTCCCTGCAGTGCTGGCTCTGGTCCTGTGAATACTTCCCCAATCTCCAAGTCATGCTCCCCACACTCATCTGCCATTTCTTGATGGAAATTTACTTCAAGGAGAATTTCAGTAGTGATGTCGCAAGCTCGGTGATGGTAGTACTCACGTTACCAGCGTGGCTGATCTTGGGGCCCCGCCTCCCCTACACCCCAGTCCACTTGCCAACCATACAGGTCAGGGTACTGCAGCCCACAGCTGCTGCCTCAGGCTCCCTGACAAGCTTCCTCGCCAGGGCCCAATAAAGTGGGAGGATCATACTTAAGGTTCCAGCCTGCCTCCCTCAGTTGTAGTTGCCTCAGCTTCAGTCCTCCAAAGAGCAAGAAGTGACCATGCAAAAAGAAGAAACCAAGAAAGAAAGATGACAAAAAATCCCAAAAAACCAACAAAGCCTCCGCTTGGGGTTGCTCCTGCCATGGGGTTCTCTTGGCTTCTTTGCTCCAGCCCCACTTCGACTTCCATGGGCTCAGCACACTGGGGTACATCCTGCAGCCAGGGCATTCCGAGGCTACCCTGAGCTTGGTCCCCAGTCACCCTCACCCTGCATTAACCTGGGTTTTTAAATGTCCCATCATCAGCCAGGCACTGCCAATCTTGATCGACAGAGGTTCAAAAGCCAATGCAGCGTTGGCATGCGCCGCTCCTTCTGTGGCTTCTGACTACACCCCAGTAAGTCACCAGTCTGCTCCAGGGTCCCATGCCCATGTTTGGGAGTGCTGGCTCTTGTGAGCGCCTCCAGCCACCACAATATTTTACTCAGGCTTTGATGGGGATTGAAACATTAGGTTAATTTTATTATGCTCCCATCATCTGATGGATATTTATTTGTGTCAAGGTGAGAAGAACATGGCATATATATGACATGGACACACAGAGTCTAATCCAAAACCACTGAAGTTTAATTAAATGGGCTTTGAGTCAGGACCCTAAGGAAGTTTTTTTTTTTAATATAAAAATGTAAATATAAACAAATATGTAAAATTATAGACTTCTTCGTCCTCAAAAGATTCTTTAGACATTTGCTGATTTATGTTCTCAACAAATCCTTCTGAGGGAAGAAAGCAAGTATTTTTCAGTTTTACAGAGTGAGATACTGAAGCAAAAGAGTGACTTGTGTAGATTAAAAAATAAATAAATCAGTATCTATGCAATACACTTGTATTATAATTATAATAATAATAATAATAATAGCCTCTCCCCCCAGTAATTTTTCTTGGCCATGTGTTATAGATGGTGAAACATTCAAGCTCATAGTTGAAAGTATAATATTGATGATGCACATTTTAACTGTATTCTGCTAAGACTTAAGCCCTGAAAAAACTCAATTGATACAGTCCTCAAGGCAGCAATCAACAGAAAAATACCACAAGGATCAAAGAGTATGGTTTGAGAAAGGCCATCATGCCACTGTGCATTTCTGATGTTATTTGGCGTATGTAATAGAAGGAGTTACTTTAGATGCATGCCCCATCCACTTACTGTCTCATCCAAAGAATATTACTAGGTGTTGTTACAAAAGGGAAAAATAACACTCTTTTTCAGACACTAGTCTCTCTTTTTGCCTGTTTGATAGCTGCTGCCAATTGTGCTGGCTTCAGAAGTGTTTTTTTTCCAGTACAGGACACTGAAAACATTTCCTGTTAGCAAGACTATACGGGTTAGATACTATCAATTGTAGTCTGGGGAGGTGTTAATGTAATTAAGATAGATTGCAAGACAGTTCTATATTTCCTGATTAGGATAATGAATAAGCTAATGGAAAAAATGAAATTCCACTTTTTCATCAACCAGAACTGATGTAATGGAGAAAAAATCCACCTGTACTAAACCATTCAGAACTCATTTGATACCATAGCTTATCCATGTCTTTACATTTTTAAATCATTGGCAGTGAGTTTCAAAAACATTGCTTAAGGTTGGAATCACAGAGTGCGTCTACACGTACAATTAATGCAACTGAATATACTCTGGCTCAACTTGAGCTGGGGTAAACTAATCCTGATGTCACTATTTACATGTGCATTTAAGCTCAATAATTTATTGTGTTGCTGTATACCACCTGTATTTGACAGGACTGTCCGGCATCATAGTGAATTAGTCTACTGAGCCCTACGTGCCATGCACATGTAGACGGTGATAGTTTACTGTGCAACAAGTTAGTCTAATGAGCAGTAAAGCGTCTTGTGTAGATGTGTCCATGCACACAAATTCACATGTGTGCACACAAACAAAAGCACATACTCAGAAAGCATAAAAGGTTGAGTTCAAGGAAACAGGCCAATGAAAATAATTACGTGGCTGAATTTTCACTCAGCTACCCTTGCTTCCTTCCCTCCCTGTTTGTGTGTTAGTTTGAGCTCTGTTGTTATGGGACTAATCTGTAATACCATTTGCTTTGTCATTTCATCCCACCCCAGGCCCCGTGCAGCTGAACTTTATAGCTTTCCAATACTGCTTGCTTGGCTGCTTCGTTAATCTCTCCACACCATACCATGCTTCAGAAATTCCTATTCTTTTCACTAGGCAAAAACATACAGCTACAACTCAATATGCAAGTCCTACTATCCAAATAATGAGATTGTTTGTTTTCATTCAGTCCCCAGTAACTCCCTCACTCAAACCTTAGCAGCAACTGTCAGCTTTGTTGATAACCTGAATGTGTAATGCATGATGGAAACTGAGCTGCCCTTCAAACCAAGAAACAAGGGTAAGAAACACTTATGTAGTAGTGTGGGGAATTTCTAAGTCTAACTACAGTAACAGAAAGTATAGTATATAGATACTTGAGGTCACTTTTAAACAACCTAGCTTCAGTAGTGGTAGCAGAAAGCTCAGCAAGGAATACTTTACCTCGTGCTTGGTGCAACTGTGCTATACTTGCTCTGTCAATCCATCGACATCTTCTGAGTACAGAATTTTCATTTACAGCGTTTTAAGGTAGAAGGAAGAGAGTGCATACAGAGGATCACTTTCCTCAGCAAGATTTGATTAGAAGAGAGAGTTAGACATGTTGGTCTGAAGTCAAGCAGAAAGCAGGACAGATAGACCACAGTCTTTAAGGTGCCCATCTACCCTGCCAAGACATTGATTCTTATGTTTGCCAAAATAAATTACCTTCAAAAGGCAGTACTTTTCAGGAAGGATTTTTCTGCATGCTTTCTTCCAGCTGAAAGTATACTTTCAAAGGCCCGGTATGATGACTACTTACCTTCTCCTGGTAGAAGAGCACTTAACAGGAGTACCTTTGGAGCTTATCTATACTACCCATTAATTGAATAGGACAGTTGCTGTTGACTAGTGTAGTTCCCTGCTCATAGAAGCTGCCTACAATACCTCTACAGCAGAGTTGGCCAACTTATGGCTCTGGAGCCACGTGCAGCTCTTCAGAAGTTAATATGCATCTCCTTGAATCTTTGCACAAGCACACCATTGCGAAGCTGGTCACTGTGTGCTTGTGCAAAGATTCAAGGAGATGCACGTTAACTTCTGAAGAGCTGCATGTGTCTCTGGAGCCACAGGTTGGCCACCCCTGCTCTTCAACACTTCCAGCCTCTCAGGGTCAAGACTAAGGGACTCAAACCCTCATCTCCCACCATCAGAAACTGATGGAAGAGCGCACACCAACTGCTGAAACCTCCTTAGCCTGACGAAGGGTTTTTGAACCTGAAAGCTTGCTTAATAACTATTCTCCAACTATTCGGGTTGGTCTAATAAAAGATATCAAATTCACCCAAGGAACCTTGTCTGCCAATGTGATCTAATGCATAATTTACACAATCATGCCTTGTGCCATGCCACATGTGCATGGCAGGAGCCATGATTGTGGGATCACACATTAGATCCCATCCTGCCTTATTGCCAGTGCCTGAGGAGCCTGGGATCAGGCTCCCCCCTGCACCAAGAAGAATCAAGCTCTTATGTCTGGGAGCCCCCTCAGCTGAGGGGTTGTCAGCCACAGGGGCACCCCACACACTGCTACAGTGATCTCCCTGCCCCTGGGCTTTCATGACCCCCCAGAGGGGAGATTGTAGCCACACCCTTCAGCTGTTGGGACCCAGCTGTTACATGTGAAAATTAAAGTTCAAGAACAACCAGCTATAAAGTTAGCACACATTTTCAAGTTCTGACTTTTTCGCTGGTTGGAGCTTTTTATTGTATGATAAGTACTTTGAATGTGTAGCTGGTCTCAAGGTAATTGTGCGATACCTGTAATGTGTAAAGAGACCTCTGATGCAGTAAGCTATGCCAAAAACCCAGAAATGAAATGTTCCTCAATTTTTAATTTGGGCCCCATTCTACCTCTAGTTTTACCCACCCCTTTTTAAAGGACAGTGATGAATTCTGTAGAATAGACCTGAGTGCAGCTACAATATCTTTTGCTTCATTCCCAGAGCTCAGAAGCCAGCAGTCATTATGAAATAGCTGTCAGCTGCAAAATGATGCTGGGTATTAGTATGCAAGAAAGCATGGAGCAAGCAGCCCACTTTGCAAGTGAGGTTCCTGCATCCAGGACAAGCTGTTTGTTGGGATAGCGTCAGATCTAGGAAGGTCTGAGGCAAATAAGCTGCCTGGCATGCATGTTTGCATATCAATGCTAGAATGGTTTTCTAGCTCACAGCTGCCTGATAACAGGACTGGTTCATGAGCTTTGTAAACATGTTAAATTTTTGGATGCATGTGAATATGCTGGGAGTTTCATGGTTGCTCTGTTAGCTATACTGCAGAAAGCTTTCCTCATTTGAGCCAGCTCCCATTCACTAGCTTGTAGTCATACCTTATACAGAACTTCACACTACCAAGTCAGGTTGCTGCACTGTCCCAGTGGATCTTCACAAGAGGATACAGATCTACTCTGAAGTAGCTAGTGTGGATGACTCTTGTTTGTTGCAAAAGCTTTCCTGGATTTTTTTTATTTTTTATTTTTTGGCAGGGGAAGGTGGGGGGGTGGGGCATCATGATCCTGCAAAGGTTTCCATATGGGTTTAATTTTACACATGTGGGTAGTTCCCTTCAATTGAAAAAGTAGATTTACAAATGCTTAATTGAGGGACTGAATGACTCGGTAGATGGAGTCTTTCATCTTTGTATTATTTTGTCGAAGCCATTTCTTAGAACCTGAGTGTAGCTACCCCTGATATATTTTATTCAATGGTATATAATCAAAAAAGTAGTGATCTCAGTTTGTACTGCACTACAGTCCATATTTCAGAAACCATTAGGACTGAATTAATTGCCAGTATGGCTGGCTGTGTGAAAACAGTGTGCAAAAAGTATAAAACACCACTCCAATCCAAGAAGGAAAATCTGAAAGTACAGCTGAAGTATATTGGTAGGCAAACTGTGTGAAATGCTGACAGCTAAGTTGTATTCTTTCTTGCAAAGACCGAGCAGAGAGACAAAAGGCAAGGGTTATTTAGAATGAGATTGAAAAAATGTTGAAATATGAAAACCTACTGTAAACTTTTGAAAGGTTTGAGCTTAATATTTGATAAGTGCAAAACAAATCAAGATGAACAGGGTTGAGAACATCATGCATTCACTTAATCGGTGTAGGAAAGCAATGCCACTATTTCATAGTTTCATAGTAGCTAGGGTCAGGAGGGACCTGAACAGATCATCTAGCCTGACCCCCTGCCACAGGCAGGAATGAATGCTGGGTTCACAAGACCCCAGACAGGTGATCATCCAACCTCCTCTTGAATATGCCCAAGGTAGGGGCGAGGACCACTTCCCTGGGAAGTTGGTTCCAGATTTTGGCCGCCCTAACTGTAAAATATTGCCTTCTGATCTCCAGCCTAAACTTATTCTCCATCAGCTTATGACCATTGTTCCTCATCACCCCAAGTGGTGCTGGGGAGAAAAGAGCTTGGTTTAAGTGCTTTATTTATAGCTGGATTTCCTAGTTATTTATGTCTGCAGCTCAAGAAAGGAATTTTCCAAACCATTTAGAAACTAGCTAACACAGATCTAGGTGAATAAGGTGAGATGTTGCATTCTTTGACCTATAATTGGGCTGAATAGTATGTTAGCTAAATAATATAAATCATAGTTCCATTTTGATCAAATACCCTATCATGCTATATTTACTTGAATACAAGACTATCCTGAATTTAAAACGAACCCCAATAATTAGATTTCATACACAGAAAGCATATACATTTATTATAATTTTCCATTGATGGAATCTAATTATTGGAGGAGGATCATCTTAAATTCATCCCCCCATCAGTTGCAGGGGAGTAGAGATGAGGCGGGGAGTAGTAATGGGGCAGGCAGTGGGGGGACAGACAGTAGGGGAGGCAATATGGGGGACATGTGGTAGGGCAGGTTGGGGGGCACTACTAGGGCAGGCAGTGTGGGGTGGTGGCAGATAGGCAGTAGGGGGCACATGGTAGGGCAGATGGTTTGGAGCTGTAAGGAGGCTGGTGGTAGTTAAGCAAGCGGTGGGGGCAGGCTATGTGCAGGTGGTAGGGCAGGCAACTCCAGCCTCAGGCTGCTCTAGTCCCCCTTCTCCTGTCCTCCTTCTTTCTCCTTCTACACCACTTCTGCCCGCCACAGGCTCAGGTACCCTCCCACCCCTTCTTTCCATCTCCCCCCTCCCCCACTTGCTCCTCCACATCCCGCACCCACCATTCTTTGTTCCATGTTGGCAGGCTCTGCCTTTGCTACAGCCTAGGGCATGGAGCATGGCTCCAGTCAAGTCCCATAGCAGTGGCATGGAGCCCACACTGCTGCTACAGGGCTGAGCTGGAGCACATGCTCTGTGCTCCAGACCACAGCAAGGATGGAGACTACTGACATGAAGCAAAGGTAAGGAGGAGTGTGGCAAGGGGAGAGACGGAGGGAAAAGCAGAGCAGGGTGGAGACTGGGGGCTGCAGGGCGAAAAGGTTGGGTGTGTTGAAGGGGTAGCTATGGCTATGGCTCCGGCTCCAGCCCTAACCCCTGACCCCTGCCACCTCATGCTTGATTGTGAGGTTAGGATTTCTTTCCCCCATGTTAAATGCAGCAGGAAAACCTAATCTTTTAATTGAGTATATATGATCATTTAGAATCATTAGAATAGTATATGTGCTAATGCAATTTGTCTGAAGACCTCAGTGCTAAGGGGACCTGACAAGTCTTAATCGGGATGTTGTGTTTACTGATGTAAAAGGGTAAGGAGTCACCGGTGGAATTGACTAAGTCCTGATTTAATTTGACTGCGCCTCTAGGGACAGAGGTGAAGTTGTCCAAAAAAAATAAGTGTTTGGACATTTGGGTTACTACAGCACTAGGAAAGAAGAAACCAATATGAAAGCAAACAGTGGTATCTGATGGCTAGAATGTCAAATGCAGTCTCGTTAGACAAGACCTGAAGAAGATGTCTGGATCCATTTATTTGCATGTGGATGGGCAGTACAGTTCTGTTTATTATCAGACTTTCATAGTTTCGTAGTAGCTTAGGGTCAGGAGGGACCTGAACAGATCATCTAGCCTGACCCCCTGCCACAGGCAGGAATGAATGCTAGGTTCACAAGACCACAGACAGGTGATCGTCCCACCTCCTCTTGAATTTGCCCAAGGTAGGGGTGAGGACCACTTCCCTGGGACATTGGTTCCAGATTTTGGCCACCCTAACTGTCAAATATTGCCTTCTGGTCTCTAACCTAAACCTATTCTCCATCAGCTTATTACCATTGTTCCTCGTCTGAATACTTTCTCTGAAAAATTCAGCATAGATACTAAAATGATTTGGACACAATGATTTGGCACTGGATATTACCTCTTAAAATTGTGGGAACATGTTGTAAAATGTTTTTTTTTTATTTATCTTGACATATAACTACCAAAAAATCTGTTTTCCCTTCACTGATCGTGGTATCTTTAAAAGAAGCTGATGTCCAGATGCTTACTAAGAGAGATTCAACTTGGTAGAGAAAAATGCAGGTAAAAAGAATAATATTCCCTAGTTTTCATTGGTTCTTTCAATAAAACTAAACAATCTTAAAATAAGAGTATTGAGCACTACTCATGCTCTGAATATACATTTTCTGAGTCTCATTCCAGTATGAAAGCGTGACAATTGAGGTGGTTCCAAAGCTTAGTCTGTATGCTCTACATTCATAATCATATAACTGTATTTTACTTCATTAAACCTGTCCAGAGTAGATGAGACAACGTTCTTTTTTCCTAAGGCTGAACTTTACAGAGCCCATGATTTCACTGGAGGTTTCGTAGCACACTTTAAAAGTATTTGAATGTCTCTAAATCTGAGTTATTTTACAATGGCATTCAATCTTCTTTTAATAATTTCCAGATCCCAAATATTTTTGTGTACAATAAAGTATTTCCTGAGATTAATTTTAATTTATGTGCCTGAAAAATTTGTATGTAAATCCTCATTAAATTTCTGATGTATTCTACTTGTAAAGTATACCCTTCTACATAACATAACTTAGTTGCTTGAGGTGCTTAGCAAGCAGCAAAGAAATAAAATACTAAGTGAAATATGGGAAATCTATCTGACAATGCTATCTTAAATCATTGTGGAATTAATTAAGTATATGCCCACAACTAATTTCACTCTACGTATAATTTTCTGTTTATTATTTAATATGTTGTAAGCTATTAGAGAGAGAGAGAGACAGGTTGTTTTCCTTCATTAAATAGACTTTGTTATAAGGATAAAAAAAAATTATTTGGCATACCAAAAAAAAAAAAAAAAAAAAAGAATTTGTGATCACACATCCCAAAGCCCTAAAAATTGTGTATAAGTTCATGCAATAAAAGTAACTGGTAGGTAGATGCGTCACAGTTACTGAGTCAGCTGTGCATCTCACCTGCTTATGAGACTCATTGTCAGGCCCAGACCTCTACTTGGGATTTTGTCCTAAGAAAGGTGATCATCATCTTTCTGTCTTAGGTTGCAGACTCCTGAAACACACTGCAGTCATCTCACTCCGGTGCATCCTGAGTTCAGCACCTGTGATTCTGTGCCCCCAGGGACAAGGCTTTACCAGTGACCAACCACTTTTCATGAACTTTATTATCATTTGCTCAGAATGAAAGCATTTTAGATAATGCATCTGAGAAGCAATAATGAGTTTATACACAAATTTAGCTTACTAGATAGATTCCTCTGTCACACATGGAGAACCTGGTAGACGGGACATAGTCCCACCCTGTCAAGACTTGGTTTGGAGATTATGTTCTTTCTCCTTTTTCTCTCCTCAGGTCTGAGCTGTCAGTCTATATTAACTTCAAGTGCTTTTTCATCTTGGCCTTTTTGAACCAAGTCATACTATTTTGTTTCCTCGTGAAGAGGGATATAGGGCCCTGGCCCTGTAGCCCTGACACCTCAGGACCTCTACTCTGGCTGGGTGGGGCAGGGGACTGCCGGTCATGAGTGAGAGGTGCCAGTAGGACTGGGGGGTTGGGGGCTGTGGGTCAGGAGCGGCAGGGCCAGGGGCTGTGGGTGGGGTGCGAGGGGCACTGGCAGGGTCAGAGGGTGTGGAGTGAGGGGCTCTGGAAGGGCTCAGGGGGCTGTGGGTGGGGAGTGAGGGGCACCGGCATATCAGGGCTGCTCAGTGCCACAAAGTGAAGTGGGGGAGCAGCTGCAGTTGGACCCACATTCTGATGAGCAAAGGGGACAGGGGGAGCTCTGATTTTCTGTGGTAAAAACCTCAAAATCAAACTTCAGAGTATATAGGTATTTAGAATGTATTTTATTATAATTATTGAGGCACTGGTAGACTTCCAAATTGCTTTAAGATTGAAAATATATCAATAAAACACTGTTGAATTGATACCTCTCTCTCTTTCTCTCTCTCTCGTGTGTGTAGAGAGAGAGAGAGAGAGAAGCATTTCATTTAATCCTATTAACTCACCACCTCCTCACTTCATGTTCCTGCTCTTGCAGCCCTGTAGTGGCAAGTCACAACTGTGCAGGGGACAGTCAGAGCCGTAAGGTGCAAATGCTCCAAACTTGAGCTAGCACTGACACTTATCAATATATAAGTGCAATGTGTAACAAGGACCTTACAGAAGTGTCAAGAGCTTGATGTTTGGGATTTCAAAAAGCACTTAACTTGTGCCTTATTCTGTCCCAACTGAAATTAGTAGGAGTGTTACCAGTGACTATAGTAGGACCAGTTAGAGAACCCTTCTGAAAATCTTAACCAAGGTCACACTGAGTTTACTCACATTTATAAGAGCTTATTCACAAGAACCCAGCTTAACTCAGAATTACAATTCTGAAGTAAACCACCTTCTTCACTAGGTAGAGACCACATCAGTTTCTGGTTTTGTTATCAAAGTAGCAGCAAGCTACCACACCTGGTATGAGTATCATGATATTACTACTCCATTGCTGATCCTCTGAAAGTTCAGAAGTCACTCTTCCTAAGAGGGCCATGTCTCACCCCAACTCTTAGCATTGAAGGAGAAAACCTATCTTCCAAGAGGCAGACAAGGTTCCTTGGGTAAATCTGATATCTTTTATTAGACCAACCCAAGAGAGCAGCTACCCCTGCTGGTTCATCCCCACTCCAGCCTTGTGTGGTGATAAGTTTTCTCCTACTTGTTTAGTACACCAGAGCCATTTCTTAAGCAGGATGGGCAGTAAGGGTGGAGGAGGAAGAGAAGAGAGTAGATAAGGATTCCAGCTATAATATCTGAGTTGTCTTCCAAAAAAATTCTTCAAAAATACAAATTGGCCTGAAATGGAGCATTCATTGCTATAACGAATGTGAGTGCACTGAGCAAATCACATCTGTTAGTATTAGTCATCTCCCTCCTGCTGAGTTAATAAAAGGATAGGCATAAACAGAGAGTCAGATATTTATGCAGAAGACCCTGCTACTTCTGTTGCTGAGTACAAATATCACTAGGATCTATGCATCTGGGGCTTGAGGCAGCACCCACTGAGATCAATGGAAATCTCCACTGACTGCTTTGTAGTTTGGACTGGACTTAGTCAATTGTCATTTTTTTTGCCTGTGTTGCAAGCTGGATTTGAAACAAGACACCAAAGGTGAGGCTGGTACCTGCACCATCTCCACAGTTACAGATACCAAACACATAAACAGAGTATAAATCATCCAAGATTAGCAATATTGGGAATACTCATGAAGGTGCATGAAGATACAGTTGGATTTCCTTTTATAATTTATGTTAAACAGGCAGCCTAAGACCCTGACTTGGCACATTGTACAAACAGCTGATCAGTATAGTCTAACAATGTTGTCTTTCACCGAATTTCTCTACATCACAAGGACATTACTGTACACCAGATAAACTTGTTGAGAGTACAGTGCGTTTCTCTGCTTATCAGTTTAATGTAATCTATTTTGGGGGCACCTATACCATATTTCCAGCATCATAATGGCAGAGGCATTAAAAGAACAAAAACATGCTGAAAACCTAACGTGTATGGGTTGTCAGGAAAGAGAGAACTTTTTACAGCATGGAAAACACAGATATGCTGTACATCACCCAGGTATGTTTATGGTTTATATTTTATAACATAGCCCAGGAGCTTTCAACCTTTTTTAGTCTAAGTACCCCCAACAGCCTGAGGACAGGGAGGGTAGTGAACAGCCAGACTGAAACAGGGAGGCAGGCGCGGAGTGCCGCCACCTCCCAGGATCAGAGGCAGGACAGGGAAGCTCACTGGGCTGCGGTGAAGGCAGCAGCTCCCCTCTGCAGGGAGGGGAATCTCACCAGGCTGGTGTGTGTGGCAGCCGTGACCACTGTGTGCAAGCTTCCCTGCCCTGCAGAGGGGTGCCTCTGCCCTTGCCTCGCCCCAGCCCTACACCTGGGAGGTGGTGGCAGTCCATCCTTACCCGCCCACATGTACCCCCGGGTGTACACATACTCCCAGTTGACAATCCCTGACATAACCATGAACAGTTATATTAAGCTTTATATTTATCCAGAAATAAACACATGAGAAATGCTCTTCAGTTAATGTGGTTGGAAATCTGCTATAACATTTTCTGGAAAAGTGCTTTTAACTGTGCTTTGCTGACTTAATATAATTCACTATTAAGATTTATGCATCTCAGTTACTTCTTTTTTAAAGGGAAAAATATTTGTTTTGTGCTAGCATTTAAAATGACCCAATTAGATTTTGAAGTTTATTAAGAGTCAGATCACCTTGCTCATACTGTTTGTCCAAGCACTGTTTAGTTAGCAGTGGACAAAGTGAGCAACTAAATTGTGACCTTTGTGTTTTGACACTGTAGAAAGGAAGATCTATTAGTACTGGTAGTCCCTCCTTCTCTTCCCTCCCCCCACCTCCTCCCCACAAATATAAGTTTATACTGATATTGCACATATAACAGTTTTAATAAAGAAAAAGGAAGAAAGGACAATATTTCAGCTGTTCTTGAGGACTGTATTGCCTGTGGCTTGGTATAGACTGGGGTGAGCAATTATTTGGGCCCATGGGCCATGTAGGCTGTTGTGAGGAGCGGTCGTGGGCTGGTGAGCACCTTCCCAACCCCTAGCGCACCTCATGGCTCCTCCTCACCACCACCAACAGCACACGGCCCTAGCCCCAGCCCCAACCCTGGTGCACCTCATGCCTGCTTCAGACTTGCCCTGGCTGGAGCAGACCAGCTGGAACTCACTCGCACAGCCCTGACCCCAGCCCGCCTTGTGCCTGCTCCAGACTGCTTGCCCATACTAAGTAGTGTGGTGGTCAGGCAGATGCTGCTTCTCGATGTGGGGGGAAAATCGGCTCCTTCCCCTCACTGCTGCCAGGCCCTAATTGCTGCAGCCACCTGGAGCCCACGCCCGGGCTGCCCTGTGGCTCCTCTCCACCACTGTTACTGTCACTGCCACTTTTGGGCTGCCCATCAGGACAGTGGTGGCAGTGCAGACGAGCTGCAGGGCAGCCGGGACATGGGCTCTGGGTGGCTGCAGCAAGAAGAGCCCAGCAGTGGCAAAACGGAGGGGCTGTTTTTCCCCTGAGCCAAGCAACAGCTTCTGCCTGGCGGCTGCTGCTGCCACTGCTGTCCAGCATGGGTGGACGATTCTGGAGCAGGTGCACGACAGGCTGGGCTTGGGGCTGTGTATGCAGGTTCTGGCTGGTCCAAAAATACTTCACTCCACCAGGCTGAGTCCAGAGTGGGCACAGGGCAGGCCGCGATAGGGACTGTTTGCATAGGTCTACGCCAGTACCACAGGGCTGGGGCCAGTGATAACGGCAGCTGGAAAGAGCCACAACTACCTGGGCTACCTAGAAAAGCAGTCCAGTTGCAGAGCTGTCCTAGACCCACTTGCATGTGTAGGGGGCGGAGGGATGTGCTGTACAGTGCCTGGGCCAGGTGGGACTGAGGGACCCACTGTGGGCTGGACAAAGTCCTTTCAGAGGCTGTCTTCTACCCACTCCTGGCATTTTTAATCGAGTATTTCAGAGACTAGATCTAATAGTAATGAAGTATCTGTGAAGTCTGCCACACAGTAGATTTATTAAGGAGAAAAATTTAGCTTTTGCAAAAGGTCCTGTCTCCCCAAACAGCTATAGACAAAGGAATAAAGGAACAGATCTTGGGAAACTTCTGATGCATATAAATGATATCTTTCTGTTGTCTGTTTTGAATGGTTGTCATGTATCTACTGAGGTCTTACAAGCCTAAGGTTTAATAACTGGTGCACAACTTTGAAAGAATATGCTGCTTAGTAGGGCGGTGCAAAGCTTCAGGTGCTGATTCCATTAGGAGGAGATTCAGCCCAATTCAGTGGCCGAATCTCTAAATTTGAACTGAATCAGGGGACCAATAAAAAGGTCCAAATCAATTTGAAGCTCTCCAAAAGATTCAGAGAGCTTTCATGATTTGGGCAGTCCCCACCCGCTGCAGCAGGGAGCTGGAGCCAGGCTCCATGCCAGTAAGTAGGGGGTGGGAGAGGAGGGGCTGAAGGAGGAAGAGGGGACCATGGGGGACCCCTACCAGGCCCCATCCCCTGCCTGCTCCCCTGAGAGCCCTCCTGACACCCACCCACTCCCGCAGCCCCCCAATGGCTGCCCTGCCCACCCCAGCTCCAGGTGCTTTAAAAAAAAGCCTCCACTAACGGGGTGCTGCTGGGTGGGGAGCAATCCCTGCTGCCTCCCACTGGCCCATACTGCATGGGGGGGCTCTTTCATGAGCCCCCCAACCCCGTCCCCCCCACGGCTGCCCCACCTGCCGCAGCTCCGGCCCTCTAAGAAAAAAAAATGCCAAAAAACCCCGGGCTCACCAGCTCCTGCAGTGGCCTTGGGGCTTCAGGGAGCTCATGCAGAGCCCCCCATGTGGTGGGGGCAGTGGGGGTTGCCCCCTGCCAGGCAGGAATCAGTGAGTTTTGGGTTTGGTTTTGTTTTGTTTTTCCTTAAAGGGCCAGAGCTGGGGCAGGTGGGGCAGCCTTGGGGAGGGCTGGGACAGCGGGGGTCCCCCGAGTCATCACTGTCCCCCAAATCATCTGAATCCAAAGCGAATACTAGCCACTTTGCACAGGCCTGCTACTTAGGAACTGAGTAATATTAGAAAAAAATGTTCCTCTGTTGATGGAGGACCTTTCTGATCCAGAAATGCTGAAAGGAGAAGTACTTTTGTACCTAAACTTCAGAATGGGACAGGGCAAACTGCATGCATGCAACTTTTAAATGAGGATCCATCTCCATGGTTGCGTAAACAGAAGACCAGGCAGTCTTCATGGATTAGTGACTGCCTTCTGTCAAAGAGGTGCTTTAATTGTACTAATATGCATGTCTTTCAAAATTAAATACTTCAGTGCTCTTTTATAAAGCGCAGTTGTTATCACACTAAACCAGGCTAATACTCATGGAGGGGAACAGAATGAGCAGTGAGAGTTCAATAAACTGAAGTGGGGACTACAAGGAAAAAGGAACTGCTAATATTCAGATAGCAAGGAATGATATATTGTTTTACGAGAGTGCAAGCTGTTAATATGATTTCATCTCAGAGCTGACTCAATGCTCAGCAGTTCATCTTAAACAAAGGTTGCCCAAAAAAAGAAAATGAGATAGTAATGCTGCCCACTCTGGAAGGGTGGAACACTTGACTTTTCCATAAAATGTAAATTTTTAGCTCTTGGCCTCTGATTTGCTAGACACCCTTGCTTTCCTCATTTCAGCAAACACCCTAACCCAGGAAAGCAGTTAAAATATTACAAAATTTAAGAATGACTTAATTCTTAAAAATTAAAGAATGAACAGATAAACATTCATGCCATCTAGCTGTCTGGGCACTGAATATTACTTCTGAGTAGATTCTCCCATTATTAGAGGGAACTTTTTAATGAAAGACTTATTTGTGGTCATTTTGTCATAGGGGTCTCCTGCAGAATGCTTTCAGAGAGGCAGATTTGGACCCCCATAGGCAGTACCCAAACTTTGCAAGTCCTGAAAGGGATCTGGTACATGTTGTTCTCATTCTTTATTTCCTGTTTTTATATTTGTAGAAAGGAGGGGAAAACAGCCAACAGCAAGAAATGTAGATTGTCAAGATCTGTAAAATGCTTCAATTAAGGTGAATACTCAGAGCCATGCTTGCCAGAACAGGGTGGAGGGAATCTTATACTGTAGGTTAGATCATTGTCACCTACACCTCTGATGGTGACCCCTTGACATGAAGTGTTATCCAACAATGACATAAGTATGATCTCATGTCCATTTTTTTCAATCCATAAATATCAGACACAAGCCTCAAAATAATGTTTCTCCACAGTGCCTACTACCAATCAGTTTCCCCTGATTAAAAGTGTATGAAGCATCCACAGTTCATAAATTTTTATTTCCATCAGGTCTTCAAGACTTTGTGACTAGTTGGATTTCTAGACTTCTGAACTTTTTTCCAAGTGCATTGTAATCATTCCTGTGATTAATACAAATTACTTCATGTATTTATTTAACTTTTTCTTTGCAATATTGCATAGAAACAAAAAAGGACTACATTTTAAAGGGACTGTGAGCATTCTCTGATCTTAGGGTTTACAACAATTATAGATTCAAATATGGAGCATGTTCACGTATTTTAAATCTGACATATGATCCTTCACATCTTGAGATGTTTTTCATTAGTGAGTTCAAGTTCCATGACAATTGAACACAAAATGTTTTGCTGATGCACTTACCCTTAACAAAGCAGAGGAGCTGATAATTTCCAGCCTCTGAGGAAATGCTGTGGTCAGAAAGTTTATGTATTTGGTTGACTTTTGGCAGCAGATTTTTCTTGTCAGCAAACCTGAGGAATGCCTTTACCACACACTTTCTTGGCAAGATTTAAGCACAAAATGTCCAACAAAACAAGACTAATCTTCAAGAACAAACTGAATGAATTATTTGTAGCCTTGTTGCATAACAAATTCATAGAAGACTGGCTGGCTCTAAGGATTCCTTTCAAAATACCTTCCAAAAGTTGCTCTTCTAATAGACTGCCTAGGCTATTGGCCTGTCTTTTTAGTAAGGTTATATAAAATGACTCATGAAAGGCATGTTCAGTTTGAGTGTGCTGCAGTGGATTTAACATGTTTGGTTTTGCTTTAGAAACAATGCCAGTTGTTCTCAATTGCTACTAATTCATATTAGCCCAACTATTTAGATCATTATTCCTTCAATGCAGACTGCATTCAACTTTTTGTTCCTAATTCTTAAAATTATTTCAAGCTCTGCAGAACAGAAATAAGCTTCTCTGGCTACTCTTATCGCAGAGGAGCTATAAGCTATGCAGGTGTGACACAGCACTTAAATATTACAAGGTGGAGAGTATTTCCCCCTTAATGGTAGGCTGGTAATGCTGATTTAGAAATTATGCATCTGCCCATATCTACTTCTTCTCAAAGGAGGTATTCCAGATCAGTGGTTCTCAACCTTTTTAGACTCAAGGTTCCCCTCAGAAAATGCCATCTTTCAGCTTTCACTCATTTTTTGACTACAGAAAAATATCAGAGTAATCTTTCCGTTGTGAGGACCTTGGGAAGATCACAACAGGTCATAATGTTTTTTATGCTGTGGATTCCTATTTGAAATCTCTGGGTTTATCTGGTGAATTATGTGCAGGTGTTTGCATACCTAACAGTGCTGATATTGCACAGCATCCTATGGCACCCTTATAAGGCTCTCACAGCACCCCTGGGTCACTGTTCTAGATACTCTGGTTCATGGCAGAAAGTTGGAAGCTTTCCCATTCTTCTCATGGTGTAGACAAAAAGGAAAAACCACAAAACTGACCTGTTGAGGAAAATGGCTTGAGTAATTGGGGAGATAGAATTGGTTTAGTCGAACACCAACATGCTCTGATTATAGGAAGGGTAATAAACGTGCTGTGTACACAGGTAGAGTAGAACAAACTATGATCACCTAGGTGCCTGGTAAGAAGACCCCACAGACCTTCCTAGAGTGTGACTTGAAAGGGAGGGTGTATAGAATAAATTGGAATTCATGGCAGGTAGTTATTTTTAGAATTATTTGCAACTACCTCATGTTTTTTCTTGTTATATCAGTTTTCACACTGTAAACGAGCCATTTACTTACTCTGGAGTTTTGGGCGTGTACTGAAATGAAAATTCAAGAGTAAATAAGATATTTTCCTTTGGAATTTATTAAACAAAAGTTTTTCAGTTTCTATAAGCCATATCAGATTTGAATATGCTGCTTCATGACTGTAATATGACTGTATCATAGTTCAACAGAACTACGATATACTGATTTACAGATGATGAACAGCTCTTACAAACAAATACCACACCATTCTAAAGGGTCTCAACTACACTTTATTTTAACATAGTCGAAAGAGGAGTCCCCGCTCTGCTTGCGGGTGCAAGCATGCGCTGTACATGGTGGGATATGGCTTTGTCAACAAGAAAACTTTAACCTCAGCTAAAATATATCCCTCAGTCATAGAATTTTTCATGCAAGGAGATTTTTTTTTCTTATAGCTCCTGGTCTCCACTGCCTCAGCGATATTCAAATCCTTTTATATTTTGGACTGAAAATAATGGAGCTCACATAATCCAGCCTCAGAACAAGTCAGCAAAAGTAACTGAATCCAGAGCTCCACAGTTGTAACTTAATTTTGGCACCTTTCATGACAGAAAAGGCAGGGCAGGGAACAAGCATTTACCTCTTTGTGCAGAGGCTGCTGCTGCAGTTTTGCCAGCAGCACAGGCTCCCTGGGGTTGCCATTCTGGTGCCACCTCTGAATTGGGGCCCAGGCCTGGTGCTCTGCTCAGCCCCACAGGTGATGCTATTAACTGAATCTCTGTACAGGGTTCAGGGTCTGACATCAAATAGGTTCACTGCAAGATCTCTTAATTCCTGTGCAGCATCCTGCAAATTGTCACCTTATTAAAAAGCATTACTTCAATGTTTTGGGCTGTACATTCATAATTCCAGTAAAAGTCAACAGGAGCTTTGAGTAAACCTTATACTTGGTCCTGTGTAGAACTGCCCCTTTAAGAGGTTCAGGTATGAACCAATTGGAGCTGGTTGTTAAATTATACAGAGGCATATTTATGTAATATGGATTAATTAGATCAGAGACACTGAAGGTGGTCAATCTAGATCAGACTCTCATCCTTATTGAGTACTCTTAAATTGCAAAACTGAAGCACCAAACCTGGGTTTTCACCTGCTGATATTATTTCAAAAGGAAACTGAAAATAAGAATGCTTCCTGGAGTAGAAATTGATGTCAGTCATGTGCAGGTATTTGTGGGTTTTTTTTCTATCAGTCTCTTAATAAAACTGAATATGATTTGGATGCCAGAAACTGTCACTGTTTCATGAAAAATGGTGCTGAGCATATTTCCAGTGGGAAACGATGCTCACAAACAGCTGAGTCAGTGATGTCACAGGAGTTTGTCCCACAGTGTTGAGGTTATGATTTCAGTTGGACACAGACTACATACTAAGAGGGGTCACCTTCTTCAAATCCCAAAAGAAAAGAAAATAAGGGGTGTGGAATCAGCCATTTGACTAAGGAGGTATCAGACAGTCAACAACCACAATAGGCTGAGACAGCCAATCACGAAAGCATGGTATAATCAGAATTGATGCCCATGCTGCTACCTGACCAGAGGGATTTATAGATTAAAATTAAGTATTTGAAGTTCCATGTGTTAATATTTGTTGTTAATGGTCACTATATTTGGCTGAGAAAGGAGGATGTGGGGAACACACTTTTTGAACAGCTGGCATGCACCTATCAGAAGATGTTATATTATGCAGAGGCAATGTTCATAAGTTAGAACTCAGTCTCTGAATCAGGAAGATCTCCGTCAGGTGTGTCGGCTCTGAAACTGTAAATAGACATCTCATTTGTGGTGAGCCTGATTGTCCCAGGGTTTGACCCAGGTCAAAACAGATGCAGCCCAGTCATTTATATATGTAACACTTGCAACTTGCATTGCTCCTCTGTCAGTAGGCAATGACAGAGAGTACACAGCCTGGCCAGCTTGTCCCTGGCCCCAAAATAGGCTTCAGCAGTCGTACAGGTGCCCTGGGAAACACAGCACATTTTATACCACATAGTTCAGAGGGCCCTAAAGTGGGACAATGGACTTGTACGTCTGTACAATTCCAAGACAAAAAGCTTTCTCCCAGTCCACATGCAACATTTGTTTACTGCCTGACTAGTCGCTAAACAACACAGGCTCATGCAAAGTGGATTGTTAGGTTCTTATTATGTTGTAGCCAGCTCAGATTCAGCTGGTCCAGGAGGGGAGAAAAAGGTTGGAGGAAATGGAAAAACCCATGTACAAATGGTGTCTGATTCCAAGAACAGTCTAAGGCAAGGGTGGGCAACCCTCTTTCCTGTGGGCCAGATCCAATCTGTGGAGCCATTGCATCCAGCCCACAGAGCTGGGGTGCTTTGACAACATTTGACAGCAGGGGCTTTGTCCACACCCCACCACTCCATGCCTGGGAGCTGGGAACTTCACCCATGCAGTGCCATGGCAAGGCAGTAGGGAGAAATAGTAGCATTCACGCCCCAGTGCAGGTCTGTGTCAAATCTGAGCTGGGTCATTTTAGCCACCATCCGAAAACATCTCTGACTGCTAGTCTAAGGGCACATGCCCAAAACTAGTTACCATAAGGTAAAAGTGATTATGGATTTACTCTGCATCTGCTATGCCACATTAGCTGTTTGTGTGTATCCTCTTATCTTGTGGCAGACAAAATCTAACCTTTAATAGTTTAGGCCTGAATGAGAGAAAAAACAGGATTGTATCAAAGAAATAACTTTTCCTCCAAGTAGACACAATCTGTAGGACCCCAAATTGTGATGAACTGCTCGACTCAGAACTAACAGGATTATGGATGAAACATAGGCCCTAGTGAACTTCTCCTTGACTTCACTGTCACCAGGGGTACCTATACACATGCTCAGTGCCTGCTCCAATGCATGCTAATTAGTTAACTCAATTAATTGAGTATGGAGTATTCAGCATCCCCATGCTTCAAAATGGCAGTGGGGGATGCTTTAACTAAAGCTTGTCAAACAAGCACATGTAAAGATGCCCCAGGACTTTACCTTGTGTACATGTAAAGTTATATATATTTATGTGTGGATATTATATACATGTGTGCATTTATATGCACACACCTACACATCCTATGTCAACATACTCCTTAATGTGGTAACAGAAGTATTCAAACTGTTCAACCAATAAAGGGTTACCTAGTATATGAAACTTTCAGCTTAATGCCACTGGCAATTCAGGTCAGTAAGACTCAGCATGACACTCAGGCATCCACAGTTTCTCATTGTGTTGCAGACCCCAGGGTGAACACTGGCATTTTGTGTTATGACAAAATGGCTAAATGCAAAGCACTCAGATTATGAAGGATGAATAATACATTGTCTACTGAATATAGTCTTAAACTGCATATTGTAAAAATGTCTGTCCTGTCCATATAAGCCCTGTTCATTTCAGGAAAAGTTCTCCTATTTATTAAAATAAATAAATAAAAGAGAAGAAATGCTAACATGCCCTTTTAAAATGAGAGGGACCTGTAAGGCCTCATTTATATTATTCTGTTATTTTGGTGGCACGTTAACCTTAAGTGAGAAGCAGAAGGGACAGGGTGTTCTCTTCTCTAGAGTTTTTGGCTTGCAGCAAACATAATACTGACATTTCAGTTGAGGTTCCCTTGCTAAACTGGTTGTTTCAGGTTCCTGTTCATGTCAGGAAGCTAGTGTCCAGCTGGATTCCAGTTTGAGGGAAGAGAAATATTGTATTTACTCAAATATAAGATGACCCCCAAATCATTAGATTCTATATATGGAAAAATTATGAATTTGTTATAATTTTCCAGGTATTGGGGGTTTACCTTGAATTTGTCCCCTTCCAGCTGTTACATCAAGGAAAATAAATCTGGGGGTTTGCCCCTTGCCCTCTGCCCCACCCCCCTCTTTCTCCCTGAATCCTTTTCCCCTTCTCCATACCGTCAGACCCTGCTCTCCCTGAGCATGTGGAAGCGAGGGGCAACTTTGAAAATGCTGACCTTGAAATAAACATATAGGCAAATTGATATGGGTACCCATAGACTTAGTTCATCCAGAATTAATGTATTTTACCCTTTTTGAAACTGCTACAACTTTTAGTACAGGTACTTCATAAACTATAAAATTTGCAAATATGACAAAGGGCTTTTCAACCCCATGCTGATTGGGGGAAGGGCAGGGGGCATCTCATCTTATATTTAAGTAAATATGGCAGGCTTTTACAGTAAAAGCTGTGTTAACTGGCATGAGTGGGGAACACGGCGTGCCAGTTATATAAAAATCCTGATTACCTGAGGCAGGGGTTTTCAGCCGGATGTGGAGCTGGGGAGAGTGGGAAGCGGGGGTGTGGCGGCAGCTGCTGGTACGTGCAAGTTGTCTCCCGATTGTGGCCAGCTACACAGCTGGCTGGAAATTCCAGTTAATAGAAATGCCGGTTCCTAAAATGCCAGTTAACACAGGTTTTACTGTATTTAGGATCTAAACCAGGATAGTTTTAAATAATTTGGGGACTGTAATGGATATCAAGAACCAGTTTAGAAGAAGTGAGGGGAGGTGTCCTTCATCTTTACATAAGAATAAAGATGCTGTTTTCTCCTGGTTAATATAGTTTCAGTGGTTTCTGTAGATATGAAAATTACTGCACAGCCCCACTGAATTAATAACATATAGCTCTCAATGGTTTCTTCTGTGCTGTAAAGTTTCCTTTCTTTCTCCATTAATTGTGTTTATGACATTCATACAGTGGTCAATTGTATAAATTAATTTACCTGAATTTGTATAGGTAACGTTACATATTTTATCTATGCTGATTATTTAATGTCCTTGAATAAATATGATTCTTAGAATGAATATAAAAACCTAAATTAACGGCAGTGCATCACATTTTACTACACATATTAAAAGAACTAAAATAATATGAAATCAAGATGTGGTTTGTTTGATAGCCTATGTAAATTAACTGATTTCAATTACTCATTTTGATTAGCCCAGTAGAAATGAGTAAATAATATAATAATATAGCCCTTCTATATTGCATGTACTCAGTCATTTCAAAATATAAATTTGGTATTAATCAGCACAACCTTTTTGGCTTTGATTGAATTATACCAATGTATGCCAAAATTCTGTTTAGCTTAATGTATTTAATTTATTCTTCTGTATACCAACTTTACATATCTGCTTCAGTCAGTGAGTGGCCTGATCCTGTTTCATTATTTGAATGTAAATTGGGATTTATATTAGTGTAAAAAGACCCAAATAATTTCCATAATGTTTAGGTATTCAAAGACCTGCCATTCTTATACCAAATATTAATACTGTTTACTCTGTTTATCTGCCCAGAAGATTTTGCATTAGAACCTACAGTTCAAGGAATATTATTAGCTAAAGAGCTACAGCAATATTTCAGCAGGCCAATTTTGGTACATTTTCCCTAAAAAGTTGCTTTACTGTTTATAGGTTTGACACATTGTTTTTAATTTTGGCCTTTGTGAAATGTCATTAAGCAACCATTAAGCACCACTGTTAGGACCTTGGCACTGATTGACATCACTAAGATTATCAGTACATGAAACAGAAAGAAAAACATCTTCTAGAACTAAATTTTGCCTGTTGAAGATTTACCTGTACTTCATTTTAATATTGAATCTCACCTGATCTTAAATACTCTCACATGTGAAAAATGACATGTTAATCAAAGGACAAGCAGAAAAAGAAATAATTAAAGACAAAATGCTGACACAGGGAAGGCTCTGACTTTTGATGCAAACTGACCTATATGCTCAATAACAGTGTCAGATAAATCAAATAGGCTGGATATAATTTTAAGGATTTTGATCTTTAAATAAAATGTCAGTTTTATGTGCAGAGGAAGAAGCAAAGATGCATATATTCTGCAGACAAATTTACTTTTGATTTCATTAAACAAAGCTTGTTTAACAGTGGCATTATCACTGGTGGAATACTTCGATAAGAGCTGTATATAAATACTGAGCTATCTCAATAGAAATTTTTTAGTACCCATCTCTTTTTCTCAAAGGCTATTCTACTCATAACATTATTATTATGGCATTAGCCATACACATCCAGATGATTGTTTGTTTTTTATTTTTTCTGTTAATATGACAGGCCAAATTGCTGGGGGGGAGGGTACCAATTATGACTGTGCCTGCAAGATCCAGGTGTGTTTCTTAGTGTATTCGTTATTAAATGTGTATATGATACAGAGTTGATGCTATTTTTGTTCTTGCTTTGAAGTGAAATGTAAAATCTACCTACCAATGTTTTAGATATTTGAAGATGTAGAGGCATCTCTTAGATATAAGTTATTGAATCTATCTAAACATAATTTATTGAAAAATTGTTTATGGGTGATTTATTAAGTGAGTAAATACAGCTTGGTTAATAACCAGAAAGAACATTCCCCAACTCTGTTAGATTGTTTCCTAGATAACCGATACTTTTAAAAAGTTCTAAACCTAAAGCTACATGAGAAATCAGCAAGATCTGTTCATGGATTCAATTGTGACAGCAGCTTGTGTAGACACACCTGGACAAAGGACAGAAGTTACACATAAACTGGTTTAAGTGATACAAAACTGGTTTAAGCCTGTAACAGAACAAAAATTCAGTGCACAATGCACATAAATCTATAGGTGACACATAGGGGATAGTGGGGGGGTACATGCCCCCCCTAAGATTGCCTGCTACTGATGCTGCCACCGGTGTCTGCAGGTGGACACTGCTCACCACCCCCTCGCCACTGACTCTGCTGTGGCCACCTGTGGGCAGTCCCCGCTCAGCCCACCCTTGCCACCAATGTCACTGGCCGCCTGCAGGTGGTCCCCACTTGGTCCACTCTCACCGCCAATGTCACTGTGGGCTGCCTGCAGGCGGTCCCTGCTCACCGCCGCCACGTCCCCACTGCTGCTGTCCGTAGGCGCTCACTGTACTCCCCCAGCCTCAGGAGGCACGAGTCGTTCATGCATAAATTGCTTTCAAAATGGCCAAAATTGGTTTAAGATAAAACTGGAGATGGTGTGGTATCAGACTTAACCAATTTAGGTTAAACCAGTTTATGGAACTTTTGTCCCATATCCCTTCCCAATTCAAATTAATTTGCAGCCCCCCAGCACCCCAGAATGCTTTGCAGCCCCTCAGCATCCCAGAATGCTATGCTGTTTGCTCCAGCACACAAGGCTGGCTCCTCCTCCCAGCTGTCACAGATCTGAGGCACTAAAGCCTTGGCTCCATGCCAGCACCTGTGAGCCTACTGGGATGGATGGGGGAGGGAAGGGAACAGACCCCCTAGCACTCATCTTTACAGGAGAAGGGGAAGGAAAGCCCCAGCAGTGGGGACTTTTTGCTCCTGAGTGTGGTTGGCATCATCTCAGCCCCCCATCCCCCAGCTTGTAAGAGGGTGGGGGGTGGAATGGAGGGAATGCACAG
>NW_005842088.1:904524-910770 GCF_000455745.1 Alligator sinensis
CCCCCCCCCGCAAGCCAGGGTCTGCCCAGCACAGAGGGAAGGGCCCCACTAGGAGCTTTTTGCTCCCCCCACAGCCCAGTGAGCCGGGCTGGGATTGGTTCAGTTCTGCCCCCTCCCCAGCCCTCCTCCTGTGTGAGAGGAGGGTAAGGGAAGTGGGGAGGCACATAGGCCCAGCCTGGTACCAGGTTCCCACAGACAGTATCTGCCAGTCATAGTGGGGAGAGGAGAATCACACCTGGGGCTTTTTGCTCCCCTGCAGCCTGGCTCACTAAGTTGGGATCAGCTCAGCCTCACCCCCTCCCAACAGCCCATTTCCAAGAGGGGAGAACGCATCAGTTGGGCACTGGTCCCCTGCAGCCAGAGTATGCCTGGTGCAGGGGTGGGGAAAGGCCCCACTGGGGGCTTTTCACTCCCTTGCAGCCTGGCTTTCTCAGACTGGGATCTGCTCAGTCTTGGCCCCTCTCCAGGAGGGAACTAAACTGATCCCTACCTGGCTTACCAGGCTGTGGGGTTACAGAAAACTCCCAGTGGAAGCTTTTAGTGCCCTGTGCCAGGTAGTCCCTGGCTAGGGGAGGTAGTGTGTTCTCCTCCCCACCCCTCCACCTCTCACAGGTGGGGTGCTGGAGATGGGTGGAGCTGAACCCATGCCAGTCAGATGAGCTGGGCTGCAGGGCAGCAAAAAGCCTCCAGTGGGGACTTCCCCACCCCCCACACACCATGCAGATACCAGCTGGGGGGGGCAGTGCCTGGCTGGGCCAGGACATTTGCTGCCCCAGCCCTCCACCTCTCCCAGACTGGGGCTGGGGAGAGGATGGGGCTGACCTGATCCCAGCCTGGCAAGTTGGGCTGCAGGAGAGTAAGAAACCTCCAGTGGGGTCTTTCCCCCACTCCAGGCAAACCTTTGCAGGGGGCGGGGGGCAGTGTTGGGCCAGTTGTGTGCATTCCCCCCTCCCCACAGATGTGGGGCTGGGGGGAGGGGGCAGGGCTGAGCCAATTGGAGCCCTGCTAGTCATGCTGCAGAAGCAGGGTGAAAAGCACCCTCAGGCAGACCCCAGCTGGGGGGCCAGGGCCAAGTGGTGCATTCCCCTTCCCCACCACCCTGTCAGAGGTGGCAGCTCTCCCAGCTGACAGTGGTGGGGGGAGAGGGGGAAGGGGGTGACTTGTGTCCAGCAGCCAAACAGGCCTGGGCTGCCACTGGGTTGGCCATGAGCAGTGGTGTGCATGAGTTGCCCCAGGCTCCTGGCCTGGGCCAGTGCAGGCTTCTGCTTGTCTTGGCCCCCCAAACACTGAACATCAGTTCAGTTTGTTATTGGTTCAAGATGCACAGCTTAGACTAACCTGCAAAGATTGAACTGATTGTGCCTCTGGCTTTTTGAGCCTCTGTACTTAAACAACATCAGTTCAGTTTGTTATTGGTTCAAGATGCACAGCTTAGACTAACCTGCAAAGATTGAACTGATTGTGCCTCTGGCTTTTTGAGCCTCTGTACTTAAACCTGGGTCTGTTAGCAGTAGTAGTCTAGTCACGGCAACATGGAGCAAAACATTCCGGTACTTATTTTCTAGGGAGGTTTTTGCAGTCTATACTTAACCTTATACCACTGTGGTTATGTTGTTACCAGCATGCAAACTAGCTAGTTCAAAGCTAGCTGTGGTATGTTTACATGCGATACAGTTATTACAGTGTAGGCATACCTTTTCTCTGTAATCCAGAAATACCACTAGAGACTGATATTACCACCACTATACACAAGTGGTTCCAAGAGCCTCAGTGATGTTAGCGATGTGACTACAGTTTGGACTCTTGAAATTTCAATATTATTCCTAAACTAAATCAGAACTGTGGAGTTCTGCTTACAGCTCAGGTGAATTTAACCTGTTTTTCTAACATGAAGAAAATGAAATCATTGGATTCCTCAACAGCAAGCGTTGGGTTATTTGAGTAGTTGCACAGAAGCGGGGCTGAGATGGGAGCAAGAGAACTATGCAGTGAGCCCAGAAGTAGTTGGATCATAGCTGCACAAGTAAGATCTTACTAATAACAATAATAGCATATGTATTCAAGCTTTTGGAAGCATTTCACATGTTGCCATACAGGGAAGAAACAGTGAAAGTATGACTTGTGTCACTCAGAATATGTGCAGACTTTACACTTAGATCAACCTGACTAAGATTAAGTCAATCTACATGCCGAACTGTGCATACATTCAGGGAGTTAAGTTTGGGCACAAAAAATGGCCAGCTTAACGTAACTTAGTTGACTTAAGGAAGTGTACAACATAGACTGAGCTAACCTAACCAGGGTATTTTTAGCCCTGTGATGCTCCCCCACCCCCTGATGGACAACCCTCCCATCGATCCCACTGAAACCCCTCTGGACTCACCAACCCCCTGTCCTCCCCTTGGACCCAGTAGTCCCTGCCCAATCCTACCCATGCTCCCCTACCCTGACTTACTTAGGTTGCATTCCCAACACATCTCCCAGCACCAGCTAATGTGCGCACAAGAGGGGACCCAGTCTACGATGACACAACTTTAAAGCAAGCCGTGCGATCATAGATTGGATACTGCAGACGTGCACGTGCCCTCAGCCTTTGTTTAGATCCTGATTAGAGTGCAAGCTGGCTCACTATTTATAGAAGGTAGTCAGGATTAGATGCTTTTGTACCTTTTCCCCTCCCTTCTGGGAACATTGTGCTGCTTCAGTGAGTTGATTAATCCCTGATTTTGGATGATACAGTCTTTGAACAATCAGTACATTCCCTGATGTTCTTACAGCAGAAGCTAAACTGATTCAGGTGCTGGCTTGGGATTTAGCTAAAGTCCCTCATTATGGCGGTACTATATGAGACAGTATCTAGGATTGTTTCATCCTTCTGCATATATGGTTTTACCAGGTACCCAGAAAGCCTTACAAACTGGACTCTATATCTGGATACCTACACATCTTGCTTTCTCAGGATAAAAAAGTGTAAACCTTTATTTTTTATGTGGCACGTACATAACTTTATAACAGTGTAATATAGAAATACTCTTCCATAGGTAACAGTGCATATATGTGCCTGTCTATTTTTGCTACATTTCAGAATGCATAAATAGAGATATTTGGTCAACAATATTGGTCAACATTGTTTTGAAAAGTGTAGATTCCCAAATTTCATATTGATCATTTTGCCATGTATTGGTCTAATTTATCTCTCTTTCTCCCAACACCCACAATACTGAGCTGTGTGTTCTAAGAAAAAAAAGTAGACTACAAGTATAAAAATTCTGACTTAAAATTAGAATTTGCCTGAGTAAGGGATGCAGTTTTTATGCAGTAATTTACTGCATAAAATCCTTACAGAACTAGATGATGCGGTGAAAGCCAATGTGCCAAAATACCTTTTGAAAAGTGGCTCTTGTAATACACCACCATGGAGCCGTGGCTGGCCACCGGGCGTGGTGGTGGCCGGGCGGCATGCAGCCATCCCCACTACCACCCCATGCTGCACCACTGCCGCCAGCCGCACAAGTCTAAGCATGGCTCCACAGCGGCGGCGGGAGGTTTTGGAGGCAGAGGCAGTCACCGCTGGCACGGTAATATGTGATTTCACTATACGCAATTTTTCACCTTACGCGCGGCCTTTAGAATGTAACCCCCACGTAAGATGCAGCATGCCTGTATTTCTGATAAGCCCAGAGACGAGCGGCAATTGCATTCAATCCTGGTTTCCATAGGGTTGTAGTGGGGATCAATGACCGAACGAACAGTATACCAGTGTTGTTAAATGACATGCAGGTCTGAGCTATGCCAGATGCAAATGACACAGAGACAGGCTTATTTGTATTTTATACATTATACATTGGTGTGTGTATGCGAGAAGAACAGCATCTCTAGACTGAAAGCATCAAGGCACAGGACTGGAATCAGGCCATATTACTTGGTGGGGTTTCTGCAGATTTATTGTTGGACTTTGGGCAAGTTCTAGCATGTTGGCTGGCCAGTGAGGGGAAGCTTGTGGTGCCATTGTGTGTTCTGTTGCTAAATAGGTTATTTCATTTCTGTTTGCTATTAGCTCTGCTCTCTTTCATTAGCATTTGATGAATTAAACATCTGATATAAATAGTATCTACAGTTAACAATAACTTGCTTTGATATGATACCATTTAAACAGTTTATCTCTTTCCTCTTCCTTGAATGCAGATTAGTATGTGAGGCAAAAACCAGGAGCTTTTACCAAACCTGCCAGTGCAGGATAAAACCCATAACCATAAGGGCTGCAAGGGACTCCCACCACAGGAAGCAGGAGTAGAATTTTGTCCATCTCTGTCAATGAGTTTACAATAGAGTGTATTGCTGCAGTATGTGAATGCCTGTGTAGAAATAGCTTTCCTCAGCCCCTCTGCATGCTTTGTAAGATTCCTAGAGGCTAGTATTCATCTGAGCGATGTTCAGGACTTTGATGGATCCAGAAGGAAGGGCTGGAGGGAGCAGTCACGCCCCCTTCAGCTGTGCATGCATGTGCAGTGAGCTTTCCAAATGCAACATCTTGTCTGTGTGGCTCTGGAACTCAGAGGATGCATGCTGCTGCCCCTCACCCCCTATCCCCTGGCCTGCCACTGAATTTGGCTACTGGTGAAAACAGGTGGCAGTGATTTCTAACTGTTCACCCTGTGGGTTCTGGAGCCTGCCGGTGCAGCAGTTCCAGTAAAAGGTGCACTGGCAGGCCTATGAACTCAGAGAGCTCACTGGGCATGCACTGCACAGGTGAAGGGGAGATGGTGCAGGTGCATCCCCCTGTACCCTCCTGGATCATCCCCTCATTGTAGATGGTGTGCATCCATGTTGTCAAGGCTAGTTAAGACTCCAAAACTCAAAGGCTAAGTGCAGACAGTCAAAAATCCTGAGGCTGAATCAATTCAAATTAGGCAGCTTCCTCTAAGCTGTGGAGTTTGAACCAAAAACCAACTGAACTGACATTTGGTTTTTAATTGGAAAGGCAGGGGGAGGTCTGCACTGACCCAGGTTCAGGAGCCCCCTGTCTGGGTGCTGGCCCAACTTGGGAGAGCCTCCTTCTCAGTAGGTTTCTCGGTAGCACCCCCTCTGCCCCTTCGCAACTGCTGATTGCTTCAGCGGCTGTTGCAGAAGTCAGGGAGAAGGAGTACTTCTGACCAGGTGCCTGCCCTTGCAGCCCAGTATGGGGGCACCAGGGAGTCCTGCCTTGGGGGGCTTCCCCCCCCCACGCCAGCCCAGGATCCCCCAGCTCTGGGTATCCCCAGGAGCTGAAGGAAATTCTTCCTAACCCACACATTTGCCTTAGGTGCTGGAGTCTCAGAGAGAGCCCAGGGAGCAGAGGGAAATTCCTCTGCTCCCCTGCATTAGTTTTGCCTCAGTCTCACAGCAGCTAAGGCAAAATGAGCTGTGGAGGAGCAGGCGAATTTCCCTCTGGTCCCTCAAGCTGCCTGAGACTTGCAAGGGCTGAGGCAAGGTTCTTGGGAGAGGAAGGTTCCCTTCAGTGCCTGGGGCTGCAGGACCCTGGACTAGGGTGGGGAGAAGCCCCCCAAGGCAGGGAGGGGCTCCCTGCTACCCCCATGCTGGGCTGCAGGGGCGGGCACCCAGCTGGGAGGACTTCTCCTCCCTCCCTCCTGTGGTAGCGGCTGAAGCAATCAGCAGCTGGAAAGGGGGAGGGTGGAGGACTGCCAGGGTCTGAAAAGCCCAGACCACAGGGGCTTTCCCTCCCTCCATGTGCTGTGTAGACCCTGGCTGGAGGGGTGGGGGTCTGTTCCCCTGCCCTTCCCCCCCCATCCGTATGGGCTGACAGATGCAGGCAGGAAGCAGGCTAAGGAGCAGAGGGGAGCAGGCAGTATAGCCCAGGGCTGCAAAGCATCCTGGGATGCGTGGGGAATGAGTTAACGTGAACCAGGAAGGGATCTGGGACAGAAGTTCCATAAACCACTTTGACTTAAATCTGTTAAGTCTGATACTACATCCAGCCAGGTTTATCTTAAACTGGTTTTGGTCATTTTGAAAGTGGTTTATGTGCACTGAGCTTCTGTTCTGTTACAAATTTAAACCAGTTTCCAATCACTTAAACCGGTTTATGTGTAACTTCTGTCCCTAGCCATGGGCACCTAAAGAGGCAGTGAGATGCTCGCTTCCAATGGGAGCTATGATTTGGGCACCTGGTTCAACCAGCAGTGGTTGAATCAAACAACGATAGGTTTGAAAGGGACCTAAAGGGTCATCTGGTCCAGCCACTTGCAT
>NW_005842088.1:910780-918107 GCF_000455745.1 Alligator sinensis
GGAATGCTACAATAATATCTATAGTACATTCTGGGCACTAAAAATATTCCCTGGCCCTTGAGGGCTACTAGGTATGAATACAGCCTTATTTTAATAATGCTTTTGAGATGTAAAGCAACCTATAAGAAAACATCATAACTGAATTTTAGGGAATCAAGGGCTCTGTTGTCTCCATAAATCAGGTTGCTGTAAGTTTTTAGTTAAAAATCTGGAATATGCTGTGAGAGAAGAATTGTTGTGTAATGGATAACAAAAGGCAAGGACTACTGTATGTATGACATAAGAAAATTATTGATGGTGTCATACAAGAAAAAGTGGTGAATTCTAGGTAGGTTACAGAAAATATTTTGCTGGGATTTATTTGTATGTATTATAGGAACATTGAAAGATTTTGCTGGCAATAGTGAGATTCTACCTCCTACAGAGAAGGAGTCAGTATAGAGAGTTGCAAAATAGTCATCAATAATTTTATCTCTGATACTTGAAAGAAAAAGTAAATCTGACAAGGACAGTTTATGCAGTAAAATCTGGGAAAAGCTGCTGTATTAATTCTAAACTGTTGCTGAATTATCCTTGATTCTTAATTACTTGCAATTCACAATTTAAACAAGAGGTGGCATAATAGTCACGCTGGTGACCCAATAAAATAAACTAGAAGAGTTCTAAATGTTGTTTTGGAGGTTAGTTGTAGCTATCTTCTCTATTCCTCTCTCTATTCCTCTCTCTTGTTTGGTAACAATGTTTCACCCCTTTTGTCACCCTTCAATGGAGGTCCAAGCTGATCTTCAGTTTTAGATGTAGGCATACATTTCATTATGGATCAAGAATGTCCCTGCTTTTGTCTACTGAAGGTTACAGAAAAAATTATAACACTGGCTCTATAGAATATTTCTATGGTATTCAGCTTGAAAGCAGTCATCTACTTATGGTTCCAAAAGACAGGCTAGTTTTATAGTAATACATGTTATAAATATGTAAATTTCACAGAAAACTCTGCAGTGCATCATTGACAGGGAAGGGAGCTAAAGCATCAATTGGTAGTGAGATTCTCTTGTCCATTGAACACAGCAGACCAAATTCCTCTCTTAAATTGGATAATACCTTTGGATAATATCTGGAATATATTAATTTAGCAGATTTCATCTTGGACTTTGAGAGTATAGTTTGGCCTGATATGTTTGTAAAAGAGGAGGAAAATGTGCTGATGAACATTGAAAATATTTTTGTCACTAAATGCATGAGAAGTTGTGCCGCAACAATTTTCCTTTCAGTAGAAACTGCCTTGGCAATCAGCTGTGATATGTGAGAGATCTGCTTGATTTTTTTTTTTTCAAGATATCTGCTTGATATCTGCTTGATTTTTTTGTATAGATTTTGTAAGCCTCCTGTGGCTTAACTATATCTTCCTAAATATAATAGTAGGTAGTAGCGGATCATCTGGGTTTTCAAGTCCCCAGACACATATTGTGCTCATCAGATAGAAGAACCATATCCAGCCACTTTGATGTGCAAACTGGGATTTTCCCCAAACTCACTGAGGATATTGTTATTTGTAACCTCAGCATTACACTTCTGATATGTATCAACAGCAAGTGGTACCATGTTACAGTTAATTGGCCATATTCTGCCCTCAGTTACCACTGTGCAACCCAGCTGATTAAATAAAATACCTTGCAGAAGAATTAATTTAGTTTTCTAGATTATAGATGAATGGAGCATCCTGAGATAAATTCAGCCCTAGAGGATGGGGAAGGATCTCTATTGTGTTAACTGTTGAAGGATACAAATCAATAAAATTGCCAGGGTTCTTTACATTATTTTAAAAGAAGAATTTGCACACCCCCATTAGGTCCACAATATCTATCTCCCATTTTAATGAAGGTAGATTATGCCAATATAACCAGTTCACCTGTGGTTATTAAGAGTGCCAAAACTATTATTGCTTGTTGGATTACCAGGGTTTGTATTCAAACTTCAAATGCATTAGAGAAGCAAGAACAGGAAAACATGTTTTTCTCCTTGTAGTAAACTGAGTAGTGTGAAATGTTTGCTTGCAATGGTTGCAAATCATTGAAATGTAGCAACCTAATGAAGTAAGTATGTTTTAGGAGATACCCCTTACCTGAAAGGAAACAACTTTGCCAAGAGGGCATGTAACCCGCTAAACTGTTTGAATGTGCATATGCTTGTGTTTTAACTGCACTTGGTAATTTTTAAGTTAAATATGTGACACCACCGTAACAAATTTAATTTACTTTGCTGGTTGCTTCATATTTCGATCTCCAAGTCACTGATGAGCATTTCTTCACGGAACCTGGAAGTTTTTATCAAATAAGCTAACTTCCTGCATTTAAAAGGCACCTACTATTCAGTATACCAAATAGTTAATTAACATAATAAGTTTCCATTTTATTTTTATCTCAGGTTTCCACAGGTTGTGATTTAATGACTATATTCAGAGATAGAACAAGAAGTTAATTGAATGCTAAAAGTTTCTCCCACACAAATTGTATGTCAAAGTGGTCCTTTCCTTCTGCCAGCCAAACGTTATTTATATTACCTTGTTTCCAGGCTGAAAACAGTGCACGTTGGTGCATATTGTAGTTCCCTCTCTTTTCCTGTATACATGCGAACAAAATGGAAGTGTAATTACAGAAGTGTAATCAAAGGAAAGTTTTATTACAAGCAGACTCTTCAATTGCAGACTAGGCAATAATGCTCACTGGTTGGAGTTAGTTCATTTATTTTTTACAGAGGAGAATCCAGTAATTTTAACAGTTTGATCAGTAATTAACGTCTGAAACCATTATTTCTTTAATCTGATCAATGTAGAGCTGCACCTGAATATAATCCATGTACAGTAAATTAAGTAGTTAGTCCTGGCCTCTAAAAAGAAGTGGGCAAATAAAATATATTTTGTTAATTATGTAATTCATAAAGAGGCACACTCTTGTGTGATACATGTATGAAATATCTGTGATTAAAGAGATTATATTTCATAGATTAAAATATACACATCATTCCATCATCCTTTTTCAAGTATTTCTAAATCTTATTACTGTATTTACTTGAATGAAAGACAAAAATATTTCTCCCATTCAACCTGGGGGGAAAAGCCTCTTGTCTTGGATTTGTACTGGGGGGACGGGCAGTTGCTGTGACCCTGGCCCTCGCCCGAGTTGTAGCCACAGGCACTGCCCTGTCTCTTCCCTGCTACCCCTGAGCCTTGGCCCCACACCGCCTCTGCCCCGCACCATCTCTGTTCCCTCACCTGCCCTCACTTTGTCTGCCTCCCTGCTGCCTGTGATCTGCACTGCCCTGTCACTCCACCTACCCTGCACCATATCTACCCCATATTGCTTCTGGCCCCGCCACCTGCCTCCCTTTTCCTCTCTCCTCCCCCCTTGCTGCTTACCCTGAGTCTTCTGACTCCAGGTCTAGCCCTGCTTCTGCCCCAAACCCCATGCAGACAGAACCCAGCAGTGGTGGTGGTGGCAGTGGCAACTCTGGCCTCATCTCAGGCTCCAACTGATTATATAGAATGTATAAAATGTGTAGAATCTAATTATTATGGGGTTGTCTTAAATTTGAAGTCATCTTTGATATTGGTAAAAATGGTCTGGTGTAGGCCTATTTAAAGGCCGTGTTCTAGTCTGTGTGCAGATGTAGAGCAGGGCTCCTGCTTTTAGTGTATCATATTGATTGGAAAGGATGCAGACTTGCACCCTAGCCTTCCAAAAGCATAATGGCAAATATAGTTGTTTGGCTATGCACAGTTTGGGAGCAGGATATTCTCTCCATAGCAGTTTGTATTCAAGAACTGGAGAGACATTGTGTTGGTCACCTTTGCGCCTGCAAGGCATCGTGTAGTTCAGAACTAGAACTACTTTTATGGTTTTATTTTCTGGTGGCATTATTTTACTACATAGCCTGCTACTAGGTGAGCAAATATAGTTCAGTGATGATGTTGGAGTGCAATGTCCATTAATTAGCTTAATGCATTTTTATCCTTTCATCCTTTTTATTACAGTAACTCATTCTGATACAAGCATTGTATTCTGTGCCATTATTCTCAGATTGATAGGCAGATGTGAGTATTACAGGGTGTTTGTAAATAGATATGATGTAATCCAGTATTAAAATCTCTTTATGTGTTAGTTAATTGTTATCCACTAGTTCCGTATACCCCAGTTGCTACATCCCAGTGCATTAGAGAAAAGCTTCATATAATTTCATTTGATATCTCCTAGTTATCTTGCTTTTTCATTGGTTTAATAATGTTTAACACATGATTGAATATTTTCCCACTCTCTTGCACATTTTCTCCCATGAAATAACATGTTTGGAGTCCTATTTGTAAGGTAACTGGCCCTTTAAGAGACTTGTATGAACGTAATTGTGTGGGTTGTATTGAATTGGCCAAGAGCAGTTGGTTAGAAGTAACGACTCTTAACATTGGTATGTTAGAGTTGTCTCCCAGTAATATCCCTCCCCTTTAGCTTATTTATAAATAAAGTTAACCTGTTCCTGAAAGTTGACCAGAGCTCCACTGCTAAACCCACAAACAAAACACTGTTCCCTCATTACGGCTGTGTGAAACAGCTATGTTTCATTTCGGTTTCGGATTCAGCCATTTTGGAGGACAGTGATTCATTTCAGCTTTTCTGCTCATTGTTCCGTTTTGATTTGGCTGAATCTGTTTTGGAGTTTTGACGCTGTTTCGGTGATTCAGCCTTTGGCTATAATGGGGAATCACTGAAATGCCTATAATTTTGTCATTTCTTGCCTAATTTGGATGCAAATTGTAGGGGTAGTATCCCCTTCCGAGGGCATGATGTCTGCCAAGTTTCAAGGAAAATAGGTGCAGGGGTTTCTGTGAAACTACCTCAAACTATTGAAAGCAAAACTTGTGACGTGTGACTTCTTGTGTGTGTGTGTGTGTGTGTGTGTGTTAAGGCACAGCGGGATGAAACCAGCAGGGATGGTAGCCTGTAACAGGGGGCCTTCCTGGTGCTGGTTAGATCTCCTACCACCCACCTGTTCCTGAGCCAACCACCCACCCCTCTTTTGTCTGCTGGATGGAAAACTGATTCAGATGCTTCCCAGGCAGGAGGCTGCCCATTTAGGTGTCTTCGGGTGACATCCGTTCCGCAGCTCTGTACCTCCCCTAACATTGTGGCCCATGCCTTGCACATTGCATCCTTCACCCCCTCCAGCTGTGGTCCCCTCTCTGGGACCTTTGGCTCCTCCTTAGGCCCTGGCCCTACCTTTAGGTCAGTTGGAATCCTGAGCCTCTTGCTCTGGGCATTCATTGCGGTGGGCCCCTGGCCCTCTGGTCCCCTTTGGGTCCTGGCACCAGCACAGACCAGTCGAGAGTACCTCTGATATCTTTTATTAGACCAACTGAATAGTTGGAGAAATATATCTTAGCAAGCTTTGGGGTTTAAATACCCTTCGTCAGGCTAAGGAAGCATCTTGTTGGTGTGTGTGTGTGTGCTCTTTCTGGATGGAATGAATAGTGATGAAGCCAAAGGCTGGCATGCAGTGCAGGCAAGAAAGCAGGGCAGTCAAAATGTAAATTGAGGTGTCAGAGATTAGGGACAGGCTGGGAAAGGCGGGGGGGGAGGGGTGGAATGTAGGAGGTAAAAGTGGAGAGGTATCCGGGGAGTCAGATATCAGGCAGGTTATAGTGTAGGGCAGTCAAAATGTAAATTGAGGTGTCAGAGATTAGGGACAGGCTGGGAAAGGCGGGGGGGGAGGGGTGGAATGTAGGAGGTAAAAGTGGAGAGGTATCCGGGGAGTCAGATATCAGGCAGGTTATAGTGTATCATAAATCCAATGTCTATATTGAGTCCATGAGTTTTTGTACCCAGGTGGTACTTTCATTGAATAAGGGTAGGGCTCCTGCAGGAACAATATTATGCCATCATGTAATTGCATACCTTGTCATCATTATTTTAAAAAGGGGATAGAAATTACAGCTGCCCAAGCAAACTTACTTCTGATATTTGCTAACCTTTTAGTTTTGCAACTGCTGATTTTACAACCTTAACAGTCTTTTCATGGAAATATCATTACCATATTTACTGTTCTGTCTCCAGTCTCTCCTGATCCTCAAAGGGAATAATATAGAAACCACTTTTCACAGACAAGCCTATGAACTTCACTTCATCAAACTCCAAATACAGAAACTCATGGACTCAATATAGACATTGAATTTACGACTGCCTGACATCTGACTCCTCAGGTACCTCTCCACTTTTAACTTGCTACATCCCCCTTCCCTCTTCCCCCAGCCTGTCCCTCACCCCCTGACACCTCAATTTCCATTTTCACTGACTGGCTTTCTTGCCTGAATTGCATGCCAGCCTCTGGCTTCTTCACTATTCATTCCATCCAGGAAGAGCAGGGGGCCTTCCCAGTGTGGGTGAGATCTTGGCCTGCCCACCTGTTTGTGGGCCAACCACCCACCCCTCTTTCTCTTGCCATGCCTTGATGGAAAACCGATTCAGATGTTTCCCAGGTGGGAGGCTGCCTATTTAGACTCCTGATGTCTAGGGATGACATCCACTCCGCAGCTCCATACCTCCCCTAACACTGTGGCCCATACCTCACTGATGGCATCCCAGGCAGCTAAGCTTACCTGGAGGCTCACAACTCCACTGCAACCAGAAAGTGTCAGGCTGCTCAAAGATCTTATAGGCCTGGGCTTTCCCTAGCCAGAACTGTGTGTGCATGTGGCTGGAGTTCAACTGAGTCTCCACATCCTGCATGATTTTTTGCTGCAGTATGCTTAGTTCTGCCTCTTTGTCCCGCAACATCTTGCCCCACTTGATGCTCCGGTGGAAGTAGCTCACCACCTTCCTGCGTTTTGAAATGAGCTGGCTGGTTGTGACGGTGCCCTCACCAGCAGCCCTGTCCCCCTCCAAGGTGTCCCTGACTATGAGGTGAAACTTGTGTGCCACCTAGTAGATGCCAACAAAGTTGGCTTCACGGATCGCCTTGACCATATTGGCCCTGTTGTCAGTGACCATGACCCTGTGGGTCAGCTTGCCCTGCCCTGCCTTGCCCTGCCCATCTCTGTACCATGTGGTTCATGATCTCTGTTGCCATGTGGGACTCATCCATCACCTTCTCTTGAATGAGAACCCACCGATGGCCTGACTGATCACACCAGTGCCCTGTGAGGGAGAGGTAGGCATGATCTCCACCCCGGCTGCTCCAGTTGTACAAGATGAAGTGTAAGGCCACCTGCAGACCTGCCTTGCTCATCTCCCCTGTCAAGTACTCCCTGCATGCCTCATACAGGGAGGGCACCACTGTCCTG
>NW_005842088.1:918117-993964 GCF_000455745.1 Alligator sinensis
AAGGTGGTGCTTGTGGGCACGCAGTATAATGGGGCCACGAGCACCATGAGCCACCTGAACCCTGGCCACTCAACTAAGGAGAAGAACTGGCCATCCAGAGCAAGCATCCCCCCAGTGCTCTGGGTGACCTTGCTTGCCTAGGGAATGTACCCCGCTTTGTCTCTCCCTTTTCCCTACTGGTCCAGGGTGGCCTGCCTCTGCTTCTGGGTGGGGGGGGCTTTGGAGTGAGAGGGGGACTTCCTGAGGATAATCTGCCACCTCAAAATGATCCCACACTACACTACCCCATTGCTTCTGGGGTGTGGATCCTGCCTTATCCCCCTCCTCAGCAGCCAGAGGTACAACAACAGGGGAAGCTTAGCCACCTGCCCCACAACCTCTTCCACAGTGCCTTCTGGAGAAGAAAACTTGGCTCTAAGGGAACTTTGAGGGGTGTGGAGCAGAAACTCATATTCCCCCTCCTTTCCCAGAATTTCCCTGGCTATGGCACTGAGTTCCCCTGGTTCCAGATCCAGCCTCTCCTCGGGCACTGGGAGGCTCATGCTGGGAACTGAAATTGGGGTGGTGGAGACTGCCATGCTGGTGCTTGTCATGCTGGTGGTGCTGGGGGTTATGATTACTGCTGGTGTTAGTGGAGGTGGGACAGGTGCAGACACTGCTCCCACCCCCTTGCTGCCCGCAGCCGCGCCACTAGCAGCAGAAGTCTCATGCCTGCCAGGGAGGAGTCTGCATCTAAGTTTGGGGGGCAGGAAAGGGAGGGGGAGGAACTTACAGCTCTCCCTCTGCCCCCTCTCCCTCCCATAAAACTCTTAGGCAAAGCAGACAAGATGGGAAGCAAGACATTCTTATCCTAGCCTGGATTACACTCTTTTCCTTGGCTACCTAGGGTCACCATGTATCTGGGTTTAGCTCCCTCCCTGCCAGAAGACCTGGCACCTGCCTTTCCAGCATGCTTCATAATGTTTTCTGTGCTGGAAAGTGTGTGTGTGTGTGTGTGTGTGTGTGTAATATATCTTCTATCTGTAATATATTGGAAAGCAGTATATCCAATCCTTTCCAAAAAGAGAGACTAGCAAGAGGCTGACTAGGAAGCCAGTCACTGCAGCCAGCCAGTATCTTTCACATGCTGTTGCTTCCAGATGGACAGCTCAGAAAAGGGACAGAAAGGTTTCACACAGAGCCTTATATGCTGTTTCTCCATCCCTCCCCCAGAGCACTGGGATTGGAAGGGACCTCAGGGACAGATCGCAGACACTGGCCAGCTACAGATGTCAGTATCAGGGCAGTCCTTCACCCCCTCTCTTCCCCTCCCTCTTCTGAGTTTCTGTTTCCCCACAAGCCTGCCTCCGAAACATTCCAAAACATCCAAAATGTTTCAGATGGTTTCGTTTCGTTTTGGAGCTGTTTCAAAGCCTTCTGTTTCATTTCAGATTTGGTGTTTCAGGCGCCAACACTGGCCAAAACACCTCCGAAATGAAACGGCTGCCAAAATTTCGCACACCTCTAGTTAGCATCACACCAAACTACTTAGAGGAAGCACTAAGTGCCGCTTAAGCATGCTCCGCTGTTTGAGGGTGAGTCCATACCATAACAGTTGCTAGAAATTACCTAATAAAAATACACCTTTTTCCAGCTATTTAAGGCAGAAGACAGGCCAGGGTGCACCTTAAAAGACTAACTCATTTAGAAAGGCATAAGCTTTCATAGGCTTTTGCCTACCTTGTCAGGTGTTATGAATGGATTTGCCAAGGGCCAGGATACTAAATAGAGTGAAGTAAGGTGCCATCCTGCCCTGTGTTCCACCTGGCTTCAGACTAACGTGGCTAACCACTTCTCTCTCTCCTATTCAGACCTACTCTGTGGTTGTGTGGGACACTTCTATTCTGAGATGTGTATTTAATCTTGTATTTCTGCTTTTTTTTTTACATGCATTTGAAAAGAAAATAACTTTGAAAATGTCTAGCTCGATGTAGAAATAACCTAGGGTCCCATAGTCTTACCTGCATCAAAGGCTGTTTCCACCCCTCTAGCTGCATGCCAGCCATCTGCGTGTGCATGAGGTGCCCCCTGCCTCCAATTGCCTTCGACTTGCTCCTACCAACAGAGCAGAATCCTGGACATGGGTTCAGAGTTCAAAACATGTGGGAAAACCCAGATATATGGTAACCCTAGGTAACCAAGGAAAAAGTAATCCAGGCTAGGATAAGAATGTCTTGCTTCCCATCTTGTCTGCTGTGCCTAAGAGTTTTATGAATTACTGAATGCAACTAGAGGACTTTATTAATTAGTAGAGGCTTATACTTTGCTGCCATATTCTACCTCAGCTGTTTGCCAGGCTTAAATGTGGAAAAATACAAATACAGCCACTCAGATTCTGCTGTGTGGTCTCTGCTACAACTGGTAAACTTTTACATGGCTGCTATTAGTCACAATTTGTATAAAACAAGTCCAGTGCCTGCAATCTTCTCTGCTTGTGTGGAATTTTTGGTCTATACAGTGTAGCTTGCAGCCTCAGGACCCTGGTAAAAACTATATATTCTTCCTCCAAATGTACGTATTGTGCGTGGGGGGCAGGGATGTATATGTATAATGCATATGTTATATGCATTCCATCAAATTAGTAAGTCTTTAATACAGTATTTATCCATCTTGATGCATTTAGCAAGTACATCAGGCTTTAGGGTGTTAGTTTCTTCATTAATGAATGCAGAAACTATTCAAATATGTTAGTTTAAAAAAAATTCTAAGTATCATTTCATTGTGACAATAACCTTAAGAAATGATTGACATTTTATTGTGTTAATGTGAACAAAAAAGTGAGCTTTGATTTACTACTATAACTTTAAAAAAAGTTTTATTTATGTAGGCATTTCAGTGATGCTCATCATTATATAGTATTATGATTAGTACAGTGATTACTGTCAAAACAAAAACTGCACTGCAACATAAGCTTTTAATAGAAAAATTACAGTATTCAGAATGTATACTGCAGTGAGGTGTGTTATGGAAAATATTTATGTATAAAATGCATACTATTCACATGACTCCTCAAAATACCACATTATATGTAGTCCAAAACAGATCACAGAAAAGCTAATATAAGAAATGTTTCCATAAGCCTCATGCTATATGGAAGTTATTTTAAAATCCATCAGTAATTCATTAAAAGCTGCCAGGAACAGGCCTATTAGGATTTCTGTTCTGTGATTGAGAAAATTATGTAAAAGAATGCAGTTACAAATTTTGCAAAGTATGAAGAAAGTAATAAAGCCATGTTGCTAAAAGCATTCACATATTCATGCACAATATGTCTGGAGGCCACATGCAACATAAAAAATGAACATATATGCACATGTATTTAATTCCCAATAATTTGGGCTATATTAAACTGAGGGGAAAAAAATTAAAGTGTAAAATAGCAACTGAGATACAGGACTTCCCTCGAGATATATAACTACTTAGGTGCAGTTGGTGACATGAAGTACAGCAACAGACCATTAATTTAATCTGATCATTAATCCCAAACAAATGCTTTGCATTGAAAGGTCATTATCACTGCCGTAAGATGAAAATGGAAAAGTAAAGAAAAAAGCAATAGGTGTATAATTTTTTTTATGGGTGATGAAGTGCAATTTATATATACATCTCAAAAAATTAATACCCTGAACAGTAGTCAATCAGAATGTATGAATCATCTCAACATCCCATTCCTCTTTTGTCCCAGTTAAGATATATTTAGTAAAAGTACTGCTTATTGTTTAACAAATTGTAGTATAGAAGAACCCTTATTTCTCCCTTCCTGTGGATTAATTGTGGCTGTTCAGTGTTTGTCCATAGTAATTCTGGAGGTCAAGAATAATAATATAAAACTCTTGTTATCCATTAAACTCTTGGTTCTGGAGGTACTACCTCAAAGCAGAAAATCTGTTTGAAATGTTTTTCTTGTATGCCATGAGTACATATATTATATGCCTTATCAACAGTAGTTGGTATTAAATGTTTAACTTGGACATAAATATCTAATTTTGCAATACTATTATGGCACTGTGTCCTTCTGAATTGAACTCCAACCTGTTTTGACTGGCTTTAAACACCAAAATCTTTTCTAGTACTCCAGTGGCTGGATATTAATTGGTCTCTGATTCTTGCTCTGGATTTCTCAGGCACTTTTCCTCTTGCAAACCCTGATGTCTGCCATCCTTCTTGGACACTGAGGCTCTGTAATCCAGCCACCGTGACTTTAGAACCACCCATCTCAAGGCCCTCCAGATTTTGGATACATTTTCCTGGGCATTCACCTGTCCATGGTAGTTCTGGATTTTTCAGAGAAACATGGCCGAGAAATGAGAGAACAGGAATTTTAGATGTACATACTGTACTTTTAAAAATCACAAGAGTATTGTTCTTTTTAGGTCTACAGCTAACTCCTAAACATAATCCCATCCCTCAGCAGCCTTATCTGGGGTCCTGAGGGCCTCTGGGGGCTGCAGCCATGGCAGTTCAGCAGCAGGGACCCTGGGCAGCAGTTGGAGTGCGTTTCCAGCAGCGCATGCTGCCACCACATGTGCCTCCCTGTTTTTTCTTAAGGCATGGGTTTTTTTGAGACCAGGATCTCCCCTTGTCAAGAAAACAAACAAACGAACCCTGTGCTGCAAATTGGCACCACGGGGAATGCCTGTTTGTGGGGCATGTGTGGCGTGCGGCACTGCAGACAGATCTGCAGCACCTCATACTGCACGCCTGTGCTCGTCTGGATGCACCCCTAATTTTCTCCTTGCATGCCCATGCAATACTCTTATACTCTTCCCTAACACTATGACCAAGTTTCCACTTTTTATAGGATTCTTTTTTGAGTTTCTTTTCTTTGAAGAAATTGCTGTCTAGCCAGACTTGTCTCCTGTTGCACTTCCCAGTCTTCTATCTCATCAGGATAGCTTGCTCCTTTGCCCTTAAAAGGGCCTCCTTAAAGTACAGACATCTCTCCTGGACTCCTTTTTGCCTCAGACTTGACTTCCAGGGGATCCTGCCCACCAGTTCCCTGAGTTGGTTAAAATCTACTTTTCTGAAGTCTGTCCTTATTCTGCTGCTGTTCTTCCTTCTTCCACCTTAAGATCTTGAATTCTATTATTTCATGGTCACAGTCACCCAAGTTACCTTCCACCTTTATGTTCTCAACAAGCTACTCCCTTTTTGTGAGCTGGAAGTCGGGAAGAGCTTTACCCCACTCCCAGTTGGCTTCTTTACCAGCTGTGTCACTCCAGGAGTTTCCTGGGCTGCTTGTGCATTACTGTATTTCCCTTCCAGCAGATGTCCCGATAATCAAAATGCCCCATGAGAACCAAGTCCTGTAATTTGGGTGTTTCTGTCTGTTGTTTTAAGATCTTGTCCGTCTCCTTCTCCTGGTTTAGAGGCCTATAGCAATCATTCACCATGCTATCCCCCATGCTGCTCTCCCTACTGACCTTTACCCATAGGCCTTCTACCTCATACTGCACCTCTGAACATGTGCACATTGCTTTTATATACAGGGAATGGTATTCTTAACCTGACATAGATATATTTCCTATTTTTTTACAGTTGCATTCTAGGAAAAAATCTTTTCTGCCTTATTGGTATTATTGCAGCATTGTCTCAGTATTACTGCAGTGAGATACGGCTTTCCTTTCTAATTATAAACAATCAATTTTGTTTACAGTGGAACTTCAAATGTGTTTTAGCTGGAATTTGCACTATCAGCTACCCTAAAGTTAAAATCATAAATAGCATGACAGTTTTAATTATTTGAAACTTCAGTGAGAAGATCATAGGACGATAGTTCTTGGAGCGAAAGCTGTCCTTACTTTTACTGCAAACCCTTATTGATGAACAGAATTTTCAGTCGCTGGAGCATCCCCAAAAATGTCAATCAGAAAAGTTCCCCAAGTAAGAGTTCCAAACACAAGCAAAGGTTTGTAGGGTCAGTTATTTACTCTGGAAGGACAAAAATTGGATAGGGAATTTCAGAATGGAGACTCCTACATTTTATTTCTGGCTTTGCTACTGTCTTAAGAAATAACTGAGAACAACTTTTTTAACCTCTCTGTGCCACCTTCTGTCAAGTTGCTTGCTTATCTCATGGCAGTTTTTGCGACCCTCTTTCACTTCATATGGCTATTGTCTGGTTTACATGCTTCTAGCTTGGGGGAGTGAAATCCAGGCCAACCAGTAGATATCTGAAACATTTCTAAGCATCTTCACACACTCACCTCATGCCTGAGAAAAACTTTCACTTTACTCCAAAATAAGGATCACTTATCTCCAAATCTCTTCCTGGTGGAAAGGTGGGAAGGGGAGGGGGAGGAGGGTTGAGGGAGAGTGGGGTTCTTTGCTTCTACTCTCAAAAGGATGACAGATTTCTATTCAAGGTTACAGGCCGATCATTTTTTCTCCTCTGCCTCTCCCCAAATAAATTAGTATCCTGTTTTATAGGAGGCAATGTGGTTCTGGTAATGAGGAAGCCTAGGTTCTAAGCCTGGTTCTGAGACTGATCTCCAGAAATGTTCACTTCTTTGGGTGGGATTCCTTCTGCCATAAAGTTCTCTGAGATAGGGAGATGAAAAGTTCTGTAGGACCCTGTTCCATTGACATCAGTACTTTTGGATCAGCCCTTTCAAGAGCAAAGTGTATACAGTGTCTACAGGGATCCACTGTTATGTAGACCCACATAGCAACGTATGTGTCTTTAATACATAACTAAAGGATTTTATTCAAGCCTCTGATATTTTTGCTGGAACTGTTGGCTGCGTCCAGACCATAATTTCAGTTGTTCTCTGCGGTGCAAAGGAACAGTGCGGAGGGGTTTTTTGACCCCTAGATATCCAGGGGTCAAAAAAAATCATGGAAAAAAGGTGGAGCAGTGCACACAGAGACAGTGTATGCCAACAAAAGCCAGAGCCTGGCTGGCTGGAGCCACACTCCACTACCAACCAGGCTCCTGCATGGCAGGATCACTGCTGCTGCAGTCAGTGGAGGCTCCCAGGATCCCAGGTAAGGCTGCTGGGACTAGCCCAGTGCTCCCCTGCCCCACTCAGGATAACTTGCTGCACACCAGAGCATGTGTGGCACAGGAGTTCCCCGGGAATAACTAGCGGCGGCAGAAGGTACACCGCTGCTAGTTGTCCCCAGGGAACCAAACGTCCACACGTGTCTGGACATGGTCATTGAGTGCATTCTAACAATCCATGTAGCAGCAGGACACTAACAGCTTTTGTCCCTCTGTTTTACCTGTGGCAGGTTAGGGTGCTGTTGTATCTTTGGGCAACATGCATTGTAGTTGTGTAACAGTGTTGATTGTGTTGTTTTAGGAACAGGTTAGAAAAGGACTTGTATGGGATGGCTTGAATAGGGATTATCCAACCTTGAATAGGAGGTTGGACTAGTAGGTCATCACCTTTGGAGGTCATTCTCTTTTGGGAAGATAAAAGTAGAGTAGACATTGTAAACATTAATTCATAAGGAACAGCCTTGGTTTGGATTTGAAAATCTATATCGAGCATTTACCCTGTGTAAAAGCTTATTGTTGCATGTTGCGTTCTCTTACAGGTAAAGAATCAAGCAATGTTTGCTGATAATCTGTGTCTTACCAAATTACAGTCTTCAAGAGATGCTATCCCATGTGTAATTCATAGCTAAAGGGCCAGAGTTAATTTCCTCTTCCCTAGTAATAAAAATAAGTTGACGTGGAGTATTCTTTATCTTCATTAGTCTCCCTTTTTTGAGTATGCCTGACCCAAATGCAAGTCATTGCAGGTACAGTGAATAATCTGTACTTCTTGGCTCTTATTTCCCCTATGGACTAGCAAATCTTATTTGTACAATAATGTCAATTGGATTGTAGGAGAAGATCTGATATTTTCAAAAACTAGCATGTGGAAGGAATAATGGGTCTTTTAACCTTCTCGTGCATTTTCATAAATTTCATACACATTAGAGCTGGAAGGGACCTCGAAAGATCATTGAGTTCAGCCCCCTGCCCCAGGGGCAGGAAGTCAGCAGGGGTTATAGGATCCCAGCAAGATAAACATCCAAATTTCTCTTGAAAGCATTCAAAGTAGGTGCTTGAACCACCTCCAGCGGCAGTCTATTCCAGAGCTTGGGGGATTGGACAGTAAAGAAGCTCTTCCTTATGTCCAGTCTGAAACGGTCATGGAGGAGCTTGTGACCATTTGACCTTGTCATCCCTTGGGGTGCTCTGGTGACCAGATGTTCCCCCAGATCCTGGTGAGCACCCCTTATAAATTTATAGGCAGCCACCAAATCACCCCTGAGCCTGCGCTTTTCCAGGCTGAAGAGTCCTATAGCTCTCAGCCTGTCATCATAAGGTCTGTTTTCCTGACCTCTGATCATGCACGTGGCTCTCATCTGGACTCTCTCAAGCTTCTCCACATCCTTCTTGAATTGTGGAGCCCAAAACTGGATGCAGTACTCCAGCTGTGGCCTCACCAAGGCCGAGTACAATGGGAAAAAGACATCCTGGGATTTGCTTGAGAAGCATCTATGGATGCAAGCCAGCATTTTGCTTGCTTTACTAGCCGCAGCATTGCACTGAAGGCTCATTGTCATCTTGTAGTCGGTCATGACTCCCAAGTCCCTTTTGTCCGTAGTGCTAGCCAGCGTAGCACTGGCAAGCCTATAAGCATGCTGCGGGTTTTTCTTCCCAAGGTAGAGAACCTTGCATTTTTTGGTGTTAAACACCATCAGGTTCTCGTCCATCTATTTTCTGAGCCTGCAAGGTCAGCCTGGATTGCCCTCCTGTCCTCAGCTGTGGGCACTTTACCCCAAAGTTTGGTGTCATTGGCAAACTTGGCCAGTCAGCTTCTGATACCAATGTCCACATCATTAATGAAGATGTTGAATAGTGTTGGCCCAAGGACAGAGCCTTGAGGGACCCCACTGGTCACAGCACACCACAATGATTGACAATTTTTAACTTTTATGGAAAGAACTTTCTGGTAGAGTAACATTATCTTTTGAGTATGTGTGTCAAAGCAAAACCAAGATAAATACTCATTTCTGACTTTTAGGTCTGTAGGAGTAATAGTGTATTAAGTGCGATTAAGTTTGGAATTACTCTTAACCAGGGTAGTAATTACAGTAGATTTAGATGACATGTTATACAAATTGCTGAGTGTTTGTAATTACAAATTACATTTGTGGCACTCTGGGGGGTTTATAAACCTTGCTATCTTAGCTATTAACGCATTAAATTACAGTAATTTATGCAAATTGCTGGATAAACCAGAATTTCAGTGTGTTGTGCTTTAAATGAAGGTTTAATTATACTTCTGTAGTAGGAAAAAAATTGGGTCCATTTTAACATTAGTCAGGAAGACTGAATAGTCTAATCATAACACTTGCTGTCAAGATAGCGTCAGACATGGTATAGTAACAGAGATGGAGTATTGGTTATGTGTTTCTTATTGTAGCTATATTTTGATCATGCTCAGATGAAAAATGAAGTGAGATAGAGTATTGCATGTTGTTAACAAGTGCCACCTAGGCCAACCTGTGTGTTTGCTTCAAGACTGTTTACATTAGAAATTAAATTAGACTCTACAAGGTAGGATTTTTCAAAATGGACTTTGAGTGAGATTTGTGCTCCTAAGTCACTTAAGCAATTTTACAAATTCCACTACACTATCAGTAGCTTTGAAGCCCGTGTTTCCTATGTTCTTCATGCACCTGCCAGCAATAGTAGTAAAATGTTTACTAGTGTTACCTGGGGATGTATGGCTACTTTTGGCCCCATACTGTGGACTGTGCTTCAGCCAAACCCAGCTGTCTCTATCTGAGAGGTGAAGCATTTATACCCTCCAATTATTAAAGTACAAGATGAGTTTTGAATATGGTTAGGTAGTACTCAAGGGTGGTGGTAGTTTTGCTTTTTTGCAGGGGAGGAGGACATAGTGAGGATCTTTTTAGATATATTTTCTTATAGAATACTCATTCTTAAATATATACCTGTCTTTAAAACCTACCGTTTAGAAAAAGCAGCCTAAAATTAAGTTTGATTATATGTGTAATTTATTTACTTTTTAATGACAAGTTGTGGTTTGAGATCTGCATGAGTTTATGCATATGAAAAGAAATAAAAATAGTCATGTTATATCTGTGTATGTCAAGGGGGTGGGTGGGTGTGTGTGTGTGTGTAGATATAATATGAAAAATACATGCGCACACACATGCACACACAAACATTGCACATATTAGACACACACATACGTGTGCCAAAAATCATTGTACACTGAATCATTTCCTACAAAGGTAGAGAGACATAGGTTGCCTCAATGAGAGCTGCTAGTAACAGCCCAGGGCATGGTTAGGGTGAAGTGGACCCAGTGTAACTAAAAAAGCAGTATTAGGTTCTCCTGGCTTACATGCTATATAGCCATCTGCACAGTGCAATCAAAATTTGTTTTTTGATATTTAATTTCCCCCTAAGACATGTAACAGAGGAGAGGAATTATATCATAAATACCTGGAGGATTTTAATATTTAATCTCTGCTTTGGATTTCAATGGAAGGAATTACATTTTAAAACCTTTTAAAAGTGATTTTACAGGTACTCATAGAAGAATGAGGTAAAATGCTGAATTGAGATTTTGGGCTGCTTTAAATTGTGGGGATAAGGAAAAGTAGCTGGGGTGATTGTTCAGATTATTTCTGTTTCAACAAAATCCTCACTTGTGTATTCTTCATTTTTTTATGTAAGTGAATGAGTTTTTCACATTTGTGCCTCAAATAGATCTACTTAAGAAATTCAAGAAAACACCCTGCTTTAGGAAGCATCAAAGTATGTGCTTATGTCCTACCAAAGTCTAGTTTGCTAGACACGCTTAAATGCTTTCCTGAATCAGTACCTTACTCTTTTGCCTCAGTGTAAATTGCTCAGTCTATAGGACGGTGAGCTCCATCTTTCCGGGATCTTGCAAGTCTGTGGCGTGAGGGATAGATTCAGGAGTGCCATGGTTCCTACCTCAGATAGTTTGCCCTCGTCTGCCACGTCTTTGATGGAACACAAATTTTCAATGAGAGCTGGAGTTGGTGGCCTGGCAACAATCTCAAAAAAACCCTTCGGCAGATTTTCTTATGGGGCTCCTGTGCTCCTTAACACCCCACTCTCATCCCATCACATCCAACAAGCTGGTACAAATTCCCGGCTTTTTAGGCCCGCGCTGCCATCGTCTTTTCGCGTTTGGGTATTTTAGGATATTGCTGAAATGGTTACACCAAAGACGGTTGCTATATTGCCAAAGTCTCTACGTCGCCATCAGGCATCAGTTTTTCTGCACACAGTTTAGTCGCTAATGCATATAGCCACGCTTTTGGGTCGTTGTCTATAATTAACTCAATTCTATGCTAAAGGATTCAGCTGGGACTCCCCTTTAAAATCCACCAACAATTTCCCAGCTGCTTGCAGCTCTGGAGCAAAATAGAGAGCCTGAGCCAGGTTTTCTGGCTCTCTGTGCCACTGGCCCCTTTAAAGCTATGCAAGTGTACTCGGCCAGGGCACAACTTGAGTCCACGCAAGGGTAGGTCTATTACGATCCCAAAGCAGAAAATAAAAAGAAAAAATCACTGCCTCTTTCTCTTGGTATCTCTGGACTCACCCATCCTTGTGCCAGACTGCTCCTCAGTCTGTCCAGGTCAACTCAGTTCCCTTGATGGTCAGGCCTTGCTTCTCCTTGGTTACCCAAAGAGCCTTCAGGTCCAAAACGGGGCTGCTTCTTCCCTCTGGAATGGTGGCCCTTGCTCTGCGGGGCTCTTCCCCTCCCGCTCACTGGAGGACATGTCCTTCCAGCGTCCACAAAGCCCAGAAGTAGTTTCTGCACTCTGCCCACTGAACTGCCTCTTGCCGAGGCTTAAGGTAGCCATGCCTGAGCTGCTCCCTCCAATCCAGAGGGAGAGGTGGCTTTTAAAATACCACCACTTGTATGAGGCACGGATTGTAATCCCCTGGACCATGGTGATAAGTGGCTGCTCTCTCATGGTTTCCTGCCCATCCTGCCAACTCCCCTTGGCTCCTTCACACTCAACTAAATAATCGCCCATATAAAAGAATACTATTATCTAATACAGTTCTATATTCCAATAATGGTCTGGTAGCTGTTTCTGGTAGATTTTGAAAATAGATTGGGTCAAAACTCTTAATTAGTGCTGGTCAGAAACTGTCATTTTTGTTTCTCAAAATTTCTGCTTGTTTCAATAATGTTGAAGAGTTTCATTTTAATGTCAAAACAATGTAAATATGAAATATAATGTCATAAATGCAAAAGTGTAAATAATTCATTCAAATGAATAGTCAAGGAGTAAAGAACTTAAATGTATAAAGTAAAACTGGAACATTTTAACTTTATTGAAACAAAACCCTTCACTAGCTAGATGAAATGAGTGATTTACTTTCATTATATTAATTGTTTTGACTTTTTCCTATTGAAAAATTCCTTAAAATCAATATGTTCCTGAAGAGTGTTTTGATTTTGATAAAACTGCATTTTTCAATAGAAAACTTTGGAAATTTTTCAAACCACTGTACTCTGTCACATTCTTAGTCGTGAATTTTTCCCCACCAAAATTCCATGTAAACATGTATTATTTTCAAGCATCTAGAAAGCGTGCAGTTAAAATCTCCTTTGACTTTTTACTAGTGGGAAAGATCATATCAGCTCTAGCATTATTTATTATTATATGTATAAGGAATGTTGTAGCTGCTTAAACCAGGCATGCCATATCTATTTGTAAAAAATGAAAAAGAAACTCATTTTACAGGTGAAACAGTATATATGACATTTTACATTTGTTTTATTTGAATGACAGTTTCAGTCTATGATTAAATCTCTGAGTTCATCAAAGCCACACTCATCAACCAGTATTTTTTCCATGTTTATGTATTCATTCTCAAAAAGAAGGAAAAATAAAATCACTCAGCCTCTCATTAAAGGTTGCATAAATGTTGTGCAAATGATTTCTTCATAAGGCATTTTGTAATAAGCTTAAAAAAATCAAGAATGTTTGCTGGAACTTGGCTGCTCCTAGATGTCAACTTTAGGGGGCAGGAGGAAGCATCTGTAGCTCTGTATTTTTCTCTCTCTTTGCAATGTCCCTACGCAGGGGTGGGGCTCTGCAGACAGATGGATTGGGCCCCTTGGAGCTCCAGCCAACAGCAACCACCTGGTGGCAGGGCAAGGCAGGCAGAATGAGTCAGCAGTGGTTGTGGGCTTCTGTGCCTTGTGTGCATGGGGCCATGGGGAGTGGACTGTAGCTGCTGGCGGTTGCTGCTGCTGCTGATGCTCAGTGAGGTATGCGTGTGTGTGTGGTGCGGAGCAGGGTTCCCTGGCAGGGTGTGGTAGTCACTGCTAGTGCTGCTCTGCAGGGAGAGTATTATACTGGACTCCTTCCCTGGCTGCTGGCATTACAGACTCTGTCCAGTGCAGGTCACCCAGGGAAGGGGCTGGTGATGGATGGAGCCCATCACTTGTCTCACTGCCCCAGGGAACCAAAGTGCCTCTGTTTTGGGGGCAGCAAGGTGTGAAGGAGCAGTTTAGGGAGGGTGGAGCAGCAGCTTTGTCTCCTTCTGCATCTGATCCCAGATCCCAGGTGGTGGGGACAGCCCTGGCTTCCCTCTGCATTTAAGGCTTAGTGCAGCCTTTGTGGAGCAGCAGCAGCAGCAGGAGGGCAGCTGGCGCACCATAGGTGGCAGAAGGCGGGGGCTAAAGGGGCTTAGCACCCCCAAACATGGGGCAGCGGTAGGGCCACAAGGAAGCCCGGCAGAGGGCTTCCGGCGGCTGCTGCAGGGGTGGGGTGGGAGGAGGGGGAGGTGCTGCCCAGCTGGCATCACAGGAATGAGATGCAAGCAGCTCATCTGAAGTACACAGCTCCTGCTGCTGCATGCACCCTGGGAGGCATGGGGGGCGAGTGCCCCCAATCTGCACAGGGCAGGATAGACTGCTGGTGTGGGCTGGGGCCAGGGCTGCCTGGGCTCTTCCTAGCCAGCGGGGGGGAGGGGCATCCTATGCTTAGGGCAGGTGGTAGTGACGCTGGGAGGAAGGCTATGGGTGGGGAAGCGACTGCAGCTACCCCAAGATTCGCCGTAGCCCACCTGACTCCCCTCCTAGTGCCATCGCCACCCACCCCCAGTGTAGCATTGCCCCCACCCCCACTGGGAACAGCTTGGCACTGCCTCAGCCCCAGCCTGCAGCAGCTGCCCATCCTGCCCCATGCAGATCGGGGGCACATGCCCCCCATGCCTCCCAGGATGCATGCAGTGGTGGGAGCTGTGCCCCCCAGATGAGCCGTGGCTCCATCCCATGCTTTGCCCTGCCCCAGCTGTGCAGGGCCTGGCAGGGTGGGCCCAGGGGTCCTGGGGGCTCCGTCCCCTCTGGCCTGGTGGCACAGCCAAGGCTGGCCCTGCTCTGCCCCCCCCCCCCCCCCCCGCCAGGTGGTGTGGGCTGGGGCCAGTGTGGGGAGGCAGTTGTGGCCAGTGCTGTGCTGGAGTGGGGGCAGGTTCATTGTCGCTGGCACTGGGCAATGGCCCCAGCTGCAGGGGAAGGGGCGGCCACATGGGCACAGCGGGCCCTGGTTCCGATCCCAGTCCCAGCTCCCCTCCACTCCCCCTGATCCCTGCCCAGTCCCAGCCCCATTCCCTCTCCCCCTCAGCCCCTCCCCGTATAGACTTTTCTGCCTGGGGGGCATACGTGTGCATATGCGCATGTACTCAGTTCCCCCCCCCCCCCCCCCCCTCCACCTATGGCTACGACCCAGGGCTTTGCTTTCCAAGTTGCAAGAAATAAGGACTCAGAACATCCCCTCTGCCTAAGTGCAAGTGGCAGATGGGTTCTTTGTGTTGGGGGTGGTTAGTAGATGAGTAGGGCTGGATCTCCATCTTGGCTGTCTCCCTGCTCCATTATTTGCGGGAGCAAAAATAGATCCTCTCCAGATTGCCTGAAGAAGCAGATAGGGTTGGGGGGCAAGTGAGTGAGTGTGTATACTCATACGTGTGTGAGTAAATGTGTGTCAGTGTGTGTGTGGTGTGGAGCAGAGCTTCTGTCAGGATTGGAGGGGAGGCAGGAGGCTGCACTGAGAGGGGTTCTGTGTATGTTAGTGTCCAGCCTGGCCCCAAGTGATCCTGCCCTGCACCCCTGCCTTCTCTATCCCTGATCTGCAGCAGATCCAGGCAGGACAAGTAACCCCAGCTCCCAATGCAGCTCCCAGGAGATGCCCATGTTCAGCCTGCCCATGAACGCCGTGTGCCCCTGGAGGCTGGGGGTGCATAGCAAGCTCCCGCAGGTGGCAGCAGCACTGTCAGTGGTCGGAGCACAGCGGTGGCAAGCCAAGAGCTCCTGCAGGCGGCCGTGGTGCTGGTGGCAACGGGATGGAGGGGTGTGGGGAGTGCTGACTGCCAGTCGGTGACCACCCACAGATGGTGGGGCACCCGCAGACGCCCCCAGTGGTGTCAGTGGTGATTTGGGGGGGGGCAGCATCGACCTCCTGCAGGTGATGCCAGCAGTGTTGGTGACACCTTTTCACAGGGGGTACACCGCCACGCTCAGGGGGTGCACATGCACCCGTGTGCACTCCCTACGCATTGCCAGTGAGCCTGCCTCCACTGGTACTCAGCAGACAGGCTCCCCTGTCTGGATCCTGGGCATCCCCAACCTAGGCTGGATTCCTCATTAATCCCACAAACTCCCTTGTGGACTCCAGGCTCACCCCTTCCCTCCCTCCCTCGCTTAGCTTTAAACTGCCCCTCAGGGATTCCCCAGAGCCCAAAATCATTGGCAACTCCTAGATAGCAGAGCCTGGGAGAGGCAGAGATACCCTCCGCTGCCCAGAGAGCCCTGTTCACTGCTGTCTTCAGCTGTGAAGCTGCAGATAAGCAATTAGGGCATTGGATTTGCAGTAGGGAGCAGATGCTTCCAGGTCCAAGCCCCCTACACAGAGAGCCCCTCCCCAGAGTAGGAACATGAGGCCAGAGCTTGCTGCTGCTTGCCTGGCTACCCTGCTCCCAGCTGCCTTCCCTTTGGGAGCCCCAGGGGTTTGATCCAGGGCTAAGGGCAGTCTCATGTAGAGTTTAGAGCAGCAGTTCCCAAACTGTGAGTTGTGACCCCAAGTGGGGTTGCAACATCAGCAGATGGGGTTGTGGGGGTGGGGGCTGTGGGTTGGGAGTGAGGGGCCATGCTGAGAAAATGGGGCCATAAATGGGGTCATGCTGAGAAATAGGTTGGGAGGCACTGGTTTAGAGTCTGGGTTTGTATGGGATGATTTGGATAGGGCTGAACCTGCCTCAGGCAGGAGGTTGGACTCAATGACCTCTGGAGGTCCCCTCCAGCCCTGCTTCTCTGTGATTCCTGTCAGAGCAAGGGAGGGGAGTGGGGGGAGGGGGAAGCCTGCCCATTCGGCTGTGCTTACTGGCAGCCCAGGGAGCCAGTGGGGCACACTGGGAGGCATGCAAGAGCACACCTGACCTGCTGGACTCAGCCAACACGGGCAGCCTCCCTGCCCTCCCAAAGGGCAAATGTGTGTTCTGTTTCCTCCCAAACTAACCTAGGGTGCTTAGAATAAAGCACAGAACTTTTGCTTCCGCCTCAGGCTTTTTTAATGTCTGTATCTAGCCATGATATTACAAATATTTTGGGACTAGTCTGTCCAAGAGGAAGCCTTTCTCTTCAAGTAATAATACTACATATGATTTTGATCAGTAAAAGACCACATGTGCTGTTTAAATAGAAATGGGTGCCTGACAGGATGATCGCCCATTAGTCACCAACTCTGTAATGGTGGAAATTGGGGCTTAGCTCATATAGTTCTGTGATATAGTTGAGGAAGTAGGTCACCTGATGACCCATGTGTGAAGTTATGCCCCCACTTTGACGTGATCCATCTCAACCCCCATCTTTCCTAAGATGGCAAGTACAGAAAAGTGCTGTGAGCAATACCGTGGGCAGAAGCCCTTTAAGAGACCCTGAGAGGGCAGAGGTCAGTGAGTGTGAGGCATGTGTCTAAGGCATGAGGGTGTGACTGGAGCGGTTTTGAGGGAAGGAAAGAAACAGAGAGGTTGTGTGCGTCTGTGAGAGACTGGGGGACTGAGAATAAACTGGATTGAAGTGGCTGATTGAATGCCTAGAGAGTGCAAAAGGGTGAGAGAACAGAACTCAGGAGCGACTGGGTCCAGAGTGTGAAGTACAGGACGCCTGCAGCCTGAGGGACACCCGGCCAGGGAACAGATTGCCCTGAAACTCTCGTGGCCTCAACGTATCTTCAGCTTGGAACAGGCAGCAGTTGCCTTCCTGAGTTTGCCCCTCAGGTGTGCTGCAGTACTTTTGCAACAGCTCCCCTGTTTCTTTGTAAGTATACCCTCTAACCAAAAGCAGGGTGGTGTGGGATACTTTCCTATTGCCTCCAAAGAAGAGATCTGTGAAAGAAGATCTCTGGACCAGTCGAATAAAGCTCTCCTCTCTTATTAATACTGTTTCCCCTCAGACCTTTATGGGATTTTAGGATTGTTTAGGATTTTTATGTGGTCATTGTTGTTGTTTATTGCTTGTTTGGTGTTGTTTCATTAAGTGTTTAATTATTCCACTTGTTATTAATAATTAGAGTGTTTTAAGTGTTTGGTGTGCACTTCATAAGCTAGTTGTTTGTCTGAGGTCAATTCTTAGTTATTTATTTAATATATGCAGTAATTAGATATTATTTGGGCAAAGAACCACCCCATCTTTTGGAGGGTTAATTGACAGAGAGCCGCTGTTTGGGTGGGCTTGAATAATTAGAGATTAAATTGATACTTAACCCCCAACAACTCTACAACTGGTCCTTCAAATACTTGATTTATTAACCCTGCAGATATGTTGTATAACCTCTCTCTTATGAATACCTGGGAAAGAAATCTTAGTAAAAACACAGCTGAAGCATGATATGTAGTTGTTATATAATAGGATCATGATTATTATAAAGGGTAAAATGTATTGAGTGGAAGAGGACATTATCGCTTAGTTTTAATGTCTGTCTTTTTGAAGATGTGTACACTTACTAAAAAATGTGTACTTGAAATAATGCAATTAATGAATGAACTTCCTGCAAAGCTGAGAGATGTGGGTTCTTTTATTTATGGGTTACAGCACACTTGCTTTGATTCAGATGTGTTTTTATATATTTAGTTTATTATACTATAAATTTGTTTCCAGGCACTTTGTAAGAATCTTGTACTACAAAGATATCTGCTGAAGTTAGGTGTACAAAGTGGGGCTGGATAAATGGAATTGTTCACATTCTTTATATGCTGTAGAAAGGTTGTTGCGTGTTCTTCAATTGGTTGTTGCATGAAAGGTTGCTGCATGTTTTTCAGTGCTTCATTGACTGATCAGCATCAGATGGAGAAATTGGATTGTGAGCTTCCACTTCTGAGGCTAGCGCCTAGATGCTTTCCAGCTCTGAGAACACTTTTAATGGCCCATTATTATTACTGTTTTCTGTAATGGAAATACTTTGCCTCGTAACTGAACCACAGTTTAAGGGGTTTCATACCAGTTTGGTTCCATTGTAAAAATATGCTTGTAGGCTGAAAAGTTTTGATATTCTTGTAGAAAAAGGGTATAGTTATTTTGAAATAGAGGGCCCAGGACTATTTTTAATTAAAAGTGACTGATGTGAAGAGCGTGAATGGAATATAGACTAGTCAGTGCAGGGACCTGGAGTGAGTTGCCATCAGGAGTCTATTCCCAGCTCTGCAAGTGATTGCTGGTGTTACTTGGAAGACTTAATTAATCTCCTTCTGATTCAATTTATTAATCTGTGAAACTGGGATAATATTTATTATTTCCATCATCAGCATTAGCTTTATCAAAATATCCAGTGGGTTTTGAGGTGATGAGGGAGTGTGGTTTTCTTCCTTTTCCTAACCACAAATGCTGAAACCTGTGGAGGGGCTTCTACACAGCATGGTGTGAGGCTATTGAGTAACGTTACAGAATATATGCTCCTTCCTGGCCTGGATTCAGTAGAGGAAAAAGGAGAGTGTATCCCTAAAACATTATTTGTGTTCATTAGTAGCTTAAACTAGAACTTTCTATTAGTAAATCAGGAACTGAGGGGGATCTGTGGTGTTGCATTCCTTCTTATGTATTCACAATATGCAGATCATCACTCTACCAGGAATGCATCCTCCTTCCTTTCCCTCATTGCCTTTTTTTATAATAAAAAGAAAATTTGAAGATTTGTGCGAAATGAAATAATTGCATATTAGTAGGAGATGCATTATATATAGAAAATAATCAATGTTTGAATCAGTGTTCCTGTAATTATATATTGCAGTAATGTTCAGAACCAAAAAAGGGAAATTAGACTTAATTTTGAATGGCCACAAGATCACTCATAATTCCCTAGTCACATTATCTGGAATAAGTGTCTGGAAAGTAAGTGGAATTTTTGTGTCACCAGTCCTTTGTACTATGGCTGTCACTATTTTATGTTGTAAGAAAGCAGCTGATTTTTTTCTCTGTTCTTATTCTAGTGCATTCAAAATATTTTTAGCCTTGCTATTTCAGGTCATTCTGTACAGGGACCATTTCATGGAAGTTTATATGTAGCTGGTTAGAAACTCCAAAACATCCAACCCCACCCTTTATCTTGATCCGAAGGAGCCTGTTCTCTTAGAAGCTGCATTTGTTTATGTGCTTTTTTAAAAGAGAGATTCATAGTTTCATAGTTGGTAGGGTTGGAAGGCACCTGAGCAGATCATCAAGTCCGACCCCCTGCCATGGCAGGGAAAAGTACTGGGGTCAAAGGCCCCCAGCAAAGTGTTCGTCTAACCTCCTCTTAAAGACCCCCAGGGTAGGAGCCAGCACCACTTCGCTTGGAAGTTGGTTCCAGGTCCTAGCTGCCTTGACTGTGAAGTAGTGCCTCCTGATGTCTAGTCTGAATCTACCCTCTGCCAGCTTGTGACCATTATTTCTTGTCACTCCTGGTAGTGCTCAGGGGAACAGGGACTCCCCCAATACCTGCTGGTCCCCTCTGACTAGTTTGTAAATTCAAAAGAGTTTAAAAGATAATTGAAGGTGCCTTAAAAGCTAAAAAGGTAGGCCTGGATAATTGAAGCATATCAGCCTTGTTGAAGTGTCACTATTTGAATGAAGGAGGTGTCAAGAAAACAGAAAATGTATAAATATCTTATCATAAATCCCACTGCAAAATATTTCACTCCAAGGAGTCAGTGGAGTGACACTGGTGGAAAACCACTGTAAGAGGAGAAGACCCAGTGGGAATTTGGGATTCCTGCGGTTTGCTTCACAGCCTGGGTTTTAGTATCATAGAATCGTGGAAAATGAGGGTTGGAAGGGACGTCAGGAACTCGTCTAGACCAGTGTTTCTCAACCAGTGGGTTGCAAGAAAAACTTGCAAAAGTGTGGGTTTCCCTTTGCAGGCTGGCAGTGTTCCAGCCTGCAAGTGGCTGCTTGGGACGACTGGAGGCAGTGGGCACACATGTATCTGTGCGTGCAGATGCACGTGGCCAACATACAATGAAGCCAGGTTGTGGAAGCAGCCCCAGATGCTGGATGCAGGTAAGTGTATGGGGAGCAGGGCATGGAAGTCTAGGGGACTATCTTGAGGGCTGGGAGGAGGGGTCATGAGTAGGTGCCTGGTTCTTGAGCAGGGGAAGGAGGTGGGGGAGGTTCTTTGTAGTGGGGAGCTGCTTGCCTGTGCCATTGGTCCTGGACTGGTGCCCATACTTGCAGGGACCTGCCCTTGCTGCTTGTGGGGTGGGGTGGGGGCAGCACTTGCTGCTTGTGCTCTGGCCCAAGTGGGATGGGCTGGCTGGGGGCCCCCTCTGGCAGGGCTGGGGGCTGTGGCTTGGGTTGAAGGGCATCAGAAGGTGAGGGGGAGGGGGTAGAGGACTGTGAGTCAGGCACTGGCAGGACCAGGGGGATGTGGGTCGGGACAAGCCATCTATCTTAGCAAATGGGTCCTGGTACAAAAAAGGTTGGGAACCACTGATTCTAGTCCAACCCTCTGCTCAAAGCAGGACCATTCACAACTAATCATCTCATCCACGCCTTTGTCTAGATGGGTCTTAAAAACCTCCAAGGATGGAGATTCCACCACCTCTCTGAGTAACCTGTTCTGGTGCTTAACTACCCTCCTAGTGAGAGTTTTTCCTAGTATCCAATCTAAACTTCCCTTGCTACAACTTGACCCCATTGCTCCTTGTTCTGTCCTCTGCCGCCACTGAGAACAGTCCAGCTCCAGCTCCTTTTGAACCAGCGTTCAGGTAGTTGAAGGCTGCTATTAAATCCCCCCTTGTCTTCTCTTCTCCAGACTAAAGCAGCCAGCCAGCTCCCTCAGCCTCTCCTCATTAGACGCTGAGGGAGCTCACTTCCATTTTCATTGCCCTCTGCTGGACTCCCTCTGGTCCAGGTCCCTGTGATTTGGGTCTCATGCGAGCCTCTTTTTTAGGATTCATTTAAGCTAAAAGCCTATTGTCATTTGACCCAGCTGGAGTTTTGAGGCGCAGGTAAGGGAGCGCCCAGCTTCTCATAATGTTGCTGCTGTAATGACATTTGGAAACGTTTCCGCGCGGGGCGATGCGGGCGGACACGTGGGGGCGGCGGCGCGCCGGGGCTGGGTGTGACCGAGGCTCCGGGCAGCTCGGAGCTGAGCGCGAGCCTGGGGCGGAGGCAGCCGCGAGGCTGCTGGAGAGCATGGGGCGGCCTTTCCCGGCCTCCACACAACTATGAATAGAGCTTGCAGAGCCTCTGCTCCTCCATCCCGGGAGGCTGGAGACAGGGAGGAGGCCCAGAGCAGGCTGCTGCCGCCGCTTCCTCCTCCCCCCCTCCCTCCCCCTGTCACTGCTGCGTGCTCGGGGCTCGCCCAGCTCCGGCTCCGGCCCCCGCCCCCGCCCCCGCCCCTCCCGTCGGGCCCGGGAGGCGCGGAGCTCCCCGCCGGCGGGGTGGTGCCCCCAGCCCCTGCGCGGGCCTGGGCGAGCTCGGGGCAGGCTATGCTAGCGGCGCGGACGGCCCCCTCGTCCCCCACTTCGCCCGGGCCATGTGGTGCCTGCACTGCAACTCGGAGAGGACTCAGTCCCTGCTGGAGCTGGAGCTTGACAGCTGGTAAGAGATGGGGCGCTGCCCGGGGCTCGGGGCAGAGGCGGGCTCCGGAGCATCCCTGCCCGGGGCTGCGCTCCCCGAGCCGCCTCGTCCCGCGCCTCGCGGGCTTTTGTCTCGGTAACTCCCCGCCTCTTTCCAAGGAGCTTTCCCTGCGGCAAACAAAAGGCGTGTTCTGCTGCCGTGGCCGCCGGGCGCGGCCGTGCCGGTGTCTGTGGATGTTACCAGAGGCCCCCTCCCTTGTAAAGACAAACTTCCGACCTCGAGCACTTGCTGGAGCCTGCCGGGCAGGGAGGCTTGCCCTGCTCCAGCGCACGCGTGTACAGTAGTCACCTCTGCTCGCAGCCAGAGCCGGGGCAGGTCGCGGCTGAGCCCTTCTCAAGTTTGAACCGACTGCCTGCGCCTGACGCTTGCTACCAACTGTAGCTTTGTTTGTAGCCGCCCCAGCATTGCTCGGATCCTTCCTCGGGGCTTGGACTTGGTTCTGGGAGAAGAAAAAATAAACCCCTATAATTGCAATGCTGTCTGTCTTTTCACAGACGCACGCCCAAATGAATAGCACAGCCCTTAAATGTGGGATTCAAAGTTGTTGGCTTTCAAATGCAGTGTTGTTTGCTAGTGACCAAATGAGGCATAAAACCACCAGAAGCCCCTTGTAAGGGGTGCTGAAAGCAGGATGCCATTTGCCCCAGGTATGTGCCAGTGTTACAGGAGTTTTACACACACGTGTACACATGCTTTCTCACGCTCACATGTACACCCCGCCCACCCCGTGTGTGTGTGTGTTCTATTCAGTTTACTGTATGTTCCAAGAAGGCATGTGACTTGTATCAAGTGAACCACGAGCTCTACTTCAAAGCCATTTTTATGTACTGTTCTTTGTGTTTGTGTCAAGAAATCCTCCAGGGAAACCAACCCAAGTTAATGTTGTTATTGTCAATACATTTAATGTAAATGTGCTGAAGTCAATGATGTTTCCTAGAAAAAATTGTGATCCATGACTTGCACCCTTACGAAAAAAAATCAGTTGCTGTTCCAAGGCTTTGATATTACATACACTGTCAAGCAACTAATTTAGGAGAAACAATACTGCCAAAATTTGTCATTTTAATATATACATAGAAATCTTTGCCTTATTGATAACCATATCATGTTTAACAGTTTAAACATTAATTGAGGTTGCCATTCGTGGAGTGCAGATATCTGTAGTGTTAACCACTGACTATAATTAGTTGTACAAACTATTATACCAAGTCATTTTGCTCTTAGGTATGGTTGAGATAGACAAGACAATAGGTGCTTTCTCATATGTAGAAGGCACCATCCAAAATACATCCACTGTAAAAGTTATAATCAAAATGCTTTTTAAATTAATTCAAAATAGTGATTGATGTTTTAAAAGCTTATTTATGCCAAAATGTGCAATATATGAAAATGGCACATTAAAAATACAAGAGGGGCTATGTGGAGATGTTTTCAGTAAAAGAGAAATGGCTTCCTGAGTGAGGGGGAAGGGTTTTAAATATAAATTACTATAGTACTTAAGCACAAATGTTATGAACCTGAAGTCTGTTGTCCCTCCTCAGAAATTAATTTGAGTTGAGTTGGAAAGATTCTTACATGAGCATTTGAAAAAATGTTCACGTTGCTTTGAAAATTCATGGACTTTATGGATGGAAATGTGGCACTTTGCCACAGTTGTACACACTTAGTAATAAATGGCATTACAATTACATAATGCATAATGTGTTGCATTAATGGTAGACTGCCTACGTTTTGCCACTGGGTCATTGTTGCAGTCCTGTTGTCCATGTTCACATTGTCATGCTCTTCCTTTCAGGAAAGCTTGATCACTGCCTGATATAAGTAGTAGCGCAAAGCAGTTACTTTACAACAGACATATTTAATTGTATATACCTATGCTTATAGGGTAATACTGCTTGTAACAACATATTGTATATTGCTCATTAGAAAAAATGGGTGTTTGCCTTTTCACGTCCCTTTTATACCAGGCCTGTTTTTGTGGCTGCTGTTTCCCTTTCTAATCCTTGAAATTGCTGATGTTAATGATACTGTCATACAGTCGCCAGCAGTTTTCATTCTCTTTATTAAATAGGTGGCTTATTCAGTCCTGAAATTGTGCATGTGAAGTAGGCTACATTCCATTTTTTTTATCATCTTTGTGTCATTGTTTATAAGGTTAATTCATTTTATTTTTCACCAGATACCCAAAGTCTGAATTCTAGTAAGGCAATAATACTAACTGATGAAATGCTGAGGTTGAATTTAACTGCAGCAATGACTTTGTTTTCTGAGCCTGTCTCAGAATGCTGATTTAGTTAATAAATAAAACTAAGAGCTGGGCAATTCTGTGAAATCATCTGCACATTTCAGGTGGGGAACCTGAAAAGAGAAGTGCAGTTCTGGCCCAAGAACTACAAGTATCCACCAAACTCTTGTTTTCTCTGTTAGCAAATGTAGCTGTGTAGATTTGAAATTGTTGGTTAATGAGTTGCGCTGGGTAGGCTTCTCCATCATCTGATCAGTCCTTCTTTGCTGGAAAATATTCACATTCAATTAAACTTGGCAGTTTGTTCTGCATCCTGCTTTGCAAATTCCAAGGGTGCGGGACAGCTGCACCCTACTTGATTTCTTAAGCCTCTATGACAGATGCAGCTTCTACAAAGTGAAAACTTTACTTGAAAAGAAATTAAATCCTATCCATTGTAGGTTCAGAAGAAAACAAGTGCCTATAACCTCAAAGGTATTTAAACGCCTAAGATTCAACTGGCTTAGACAGGCTGAAACAACAGCTTAAAAACGCGGGCTCCTTCATTCATCTTGGTGGTGTCAGTTCTGAAGTATAAAGATGACGCTTCAAAGATCAGATTTTCAAATGAGAGAGACTGCACGGTTTGTAGCTAATTTTTTCTCATAATTATTGTGGCTGGGCTTGCAGATTCTCTAAATATATGTGACCAGGAGACAAAATATAGAAATAGTTCTGATTCTAAAAGTAGACCTAGAAGTAGCCACTCAGACTTGCACAGAGTGCCAAGAATAACTAGAAGCTTAGACCAACATTTTATTGGCCTCAGATTTAAATTGCCTCAGATACCCCAGCTGAAGGTAACTTGGACATGACAAAGTGCTTACTCCCTGAAGTTCTCATTGACTTCATTTAAAGCTATTGGTGTTCAGCACCTCTGAAACCGAGGCTCAAGATGTCTTAAACTGAGCATCTGGGAACAGAAGTGCTAATTGTCAGAGAACACTTGAAAAATAGGGCCTCATTTATGACATTTCTGTTCTACCTCTGTAAAGCTTCAGTTGTCATCAAGGGCAATGCGTGGCCATAGCCATGTAGTTTTAGCTCATTGATTGTTAATTAAAAATGTAATTTAGCCCTTGCCTTAGGGCTGTTGGTGATGGTCCTAAAGCTATACTGTCAAGCCTGTGCCAGGTCTGCACAGAGCCACTTTAATACTACTGGAAGTCCCAGTTTCCTTGCTTCATTAACTCACATCTCCCAGTTTTCCCTAATTGCCCTTGCCTTTCCAAACCACCCCCTCTATATGTTCCTTACTGGTTCAGAGGAATAGGTTCCCACCTTACTTGTCACGTGCACCACTCTTCCCAATGCACGCAGGAGAGCAAGGGAACTCACCTTGAGGAAAATAATATTCTCGCTGAGAAGTGTTACCCAGAATGTGAGTGCCCAGAATATTTTCCAGCAAAGGAAGACTGATCTGATTATGGAGATGCCTATCCAGCTCAACTCATTAGCCAACTATTTCAAATCTACACAGCCACATTTGGCTAGAAGTCTCTGCCTTCTAGAAAAAGAATTCAAATCCACATTTGGCTGGAAAACTCTGCTTGTCTAGAAAAAGAATTCATCCCCACTTATAAGAAAACTTTGCCCAGAATAATGAATTTCCTGCACAATAAAGACAGCCATTAGGGATAGTTTTCAGTCTTGCAACTTTGGTCCAACTCTGCACCCATTCAGATCTATGGGAGTTTTACCATTGATTTCAGTTAGAACAAACATAAGCCTTAGTCAGTGATAAATGGTACCATTTTTTAAAGTTTCTACGTGCACATTTTTGTTACTATAATTCAACATTTAGATGGCTGTTGATCTCAAAAGCTGTAATTAAGATGTGGCCCCAATTGTCCTAGTTACTTTAAATGTATATATTCCCCTCCACCAAAAAGCATAGTCTCCATATAATGGTAAAATCACAGACAAAGTAATCATACAAAAAAAAGAGGGGGGGGGAATTCAACTCTGTTATTATGATGACAAGACTCTGTGTTTCAGTTTTCTTACCATATTAAAATGGATCATGGGCAAAGGGCCAAGTTGCATTCTCAGCGGAATACATGCTTTTGTGTTGCTTGAGGAGGTTGTATGATCTGTAGTGTCCCACATCTTTTTTTTTTTTTTTTTTTTTTTTTTTTCCAAAAAAAAATTCTGGGAATTTTTCAGGTTTTATCTTCCAAACATAAGAACCAGGGTGAAATTGGGATAAAAGGAAGAAAAGAAAAAAAATGATTTAAATTGGGGAAAATAATACATTTTGGGGACGGGTGGTGCGTGCGTGTGTGTGCGCACACATTCCCAGGTGGGAAAGTTTGCAGGAGGGAGGGGTGGGGGGCAACCCGCCAGCCCACAACCTAGCACTGACCCCAGCCCCACACCGCCCAGGGGGCTTGGAGCAGAGGGACCAGGGCAGGGCCAGCCCTGGTTGCACCACTGGGCCGGAAGGGATGGAGCACCCGGGACCCCTGCACCCAGCCGGGGTGGAGCAGGGCACAGGACAGAGCTGCAGATCATCCAGGGGGCATGGGGTGGGGTGGCTCCTGCCACTGCACAGATCCCAGGAGCCATGGGGGGCACATAAAAAATGGGTGTAAATCAGTAAAAACTGAATAACTTCAATTTTAAAAAATCAGGTAATTTGTCAGTGAAATTTGGTAAAAACCGAAAATGCGGAACACTAATGGTCTAAGAGCAGATTCTGGTCCAGAATTTGAACATTCATTTTCAACATCCTGGATATGGTCATCTCATGTCAAAACTTATTTAAATAGAGATTTTTGTGTTTAATTTATACACTCTTGCTTACACTCTCAGGCTTTTAGTGACATTTATTAATAGAAAATATTTTAATAATGTACCTATAACATTATTTATGTCTTGCCAGATTATATAATAGTTTTGTGAAATGGACAGTTGTAATTAAGGTTTAGATGGAGACTACAAATGTGTTTTGCTATGATATGCTTTGATTTCAGATGAAGGGACTTGCAGAAAGCAGGGATTCTCGTCTATTTAGAATCCCTGCTTTCTGCAAGTCCATTCAGTTCCATATGATGAAGCAGGTTGTTGTCTATGAAAGCTTATTACCTCTCTGAACTGGTTAGTAGCTAAGGTGCTATTCTACCCTGCTAAGCAGATCTTTACTTCTAGCTGTTTGACATGGTGGTGGTGCTGTAGGTGTGATGGTCCAGGCATATGAGAGAAGTAAGATTTGTGAAGTGAGGTAATGTTTTTATAGGACCAAGTTATATAGTTGGGGGAGGTAGGAGCCAAGTTTTCTGTCTGGAAAGATTTTGGGTTCGATTAGTATGAATAAAAGCTGATAAAAAACAAATCCCAAGCCACTGTGGTCATGCACTATACATTGTTACTTGGGCAATGCAGAGAATGTATTAAATAGTACTGTTCTGATGTGGCATCATTGTACAATCATTTTGCCTGTGTATATATGTCTGAGCAATAAAAAAAAAATGTTGGCTTCCCCCCCCCCTTTCTGTCTAGATACTTGGGTTTAATTTTCTTGGTATTCTCGTATTAGAATACAATTAATTTTCCATTAGTCCATATAATCTTTCAGGAGAAACAATATAGACAAGGCACTTATGTAATATGTTGGGAGAAGAAAAAAGAAAATAGAAACTGCAGACCTCCCCCTAACTTTTCTAGCTACAAACCTAGTACATTGTCTTTTCCTAGGTACCCTTTAAAGTAATGAAGTGCCAATACCAAGCACACAGGTCTAAAAACCCCCAACCGTGGGAAAGTTCAAATTTGGATCCAGAGCCAAATTTCACACTTGGGTCCCAGTTATGTAATTAGCCAACCCCCATCTAAACCCATCTGATGCTTAGGAATCTAAATACACACAGCTTGGGCTCATCTGTTGGTTTGTGTATACTTGACTTGGTATAATGCAGTGCTTCTCAACTGGGGTGCTGTAATACCCCTTAGGGGTGCTGCTGCCATGACCAAGGTAAAAATACTCTGTGCACTGGGAAGGGCTGAGGTTGCATGCACTTTTTTGCCTCATTACTTACTCCCTCATAAGCCTTGAAGTATGCAAAAGGACAGACTTGTGTTGCAGCCTCTCCTGGTCTTCCCCACCCCATGCTTCTCCCAGAAATAGAGGCTCATGGTTGAGTCTGACCTGCCCTACATGCCTCTGTTTCTGGGATACACTGTGCAGGGTCAGACCGGGAAGAACTGCAGCATGAACCACCTCTCCTGCCTGCTTTAGGCTTATCAGAGAACCATAATGAGGCAGGAAAGCACACACGTGCCACAGTCCTTTCTGCTTTGGCTGTGCAGTAGGTGTGCAGGACACTTGCACCTGTTAATGCCCAGTTGAGAATGGGTGAGGTAATTGGAGGCAGCACCAACAGTGGTTGTCAGCTGGGGATCCTGCCAAATTCAAATATGTTGGGGAGGGGTGACCTGACTAAAAAGGTTGAGAACCATTGTTCTACCATCTACTTTAAAGCATAGCCTGAAGCCATAATGAATAGATCAGTGATCCTGCTGGTTCTCACCTGCTAAGCAGGGTCAGGTTCAGTGGAGACTTGCTAGGAGAACTCCAGGAGAAATGACTGCAGGAAGCATGGAAAATGGGTCAGTAGCACTTAAGACTTTCTTTGAGTTACTATGAAATCACTGACCCAACATCATATCTGAGGTTGTTGCCATGGTGAAGAGATGTAGAAATAAGATGCTTGGCAGAGTTTCTGATCAGATCCAGTAGATCTTTCTTTAAGATGTGTTCTGTTCTACTCTGGCTTTCAGGTGACATTGAATTACTTTTCTCTGTGTCTGAATTTCCTCTGCACTTTACTTTTGTTTCTTATGCTCTTGTGTAGTACTGCAGTGTACTATTATCCAGCTGCTGTATTCCACTGCATTGATCATAGATCTCTCACTTCTAACAGTTTTTCAGAAGGGCATCACAAGTCTTGAGCACTGGTTTTTATTTCTGTATTTCCCTTTCTTTTGAGGGTACCAGAATATTTACAAATTACTGTTATTTATATAGCCTTGCTACACTGAGCTTCTTTACAGGAGACATTGCTCTTTACTGGATTGGTAAAGTTGCTAGTTTCATATTAACTGAAGACTGTGGTAAAACCAAATTTTTTGGACAAGTGCACTTGATTTTTTTTAAAAACATTTGGGGGAAAGGTTCTCTCTTCTAGCTGTTGAGGTCTCACTGCGGCCTCAGATTTTGTCTTTACTATTAGACTCTGGTAAGAAGATATTTGAGAAGAGCAATCACAGTGAAATGTATTTCATCCTTTTCCACCATGCTGGTATATGTGATATAACAGGCTAGGCTGATCTTGACCAATATTTTCAGAAATAACCAATGATAAGTCTTCATCTTACATTTGGGTTCAGTTTTGGTCTTTCAGCTCTACATAAGTATTTCTGAGCATATCAAAAAGTGTGCTTTGGTATGGTATTCTAAACATTACTTTTTTTGAGCTGATATATTTTTGTGACACCAGCTAATCTGGGCCAGATTCTCTGCTCTGCTAAATTAGTGCAAGAAGCATGCAACTGAGTGGAAACCATCCAGAGATTACTGCTGGAGAATTTGTCTTGTATAAAACAATGTTTGTGAGTGTAAAAATGGCAAAGTGGCAAAAAGCTTCCTGTGCCAGCTGCCCTCAGTATATGGAGAGTACCTGAACACTCTGCAAAGTAGGCAGCATAGTGCAGTTTATGCTTAACCAGTCTCCTTTTTGTTGCAAGATCCATCAGTGGAGTTAAGGCAGGCCCCTACTGTATTCTAACTTTAGTTGAGGCTGACTGGCCAGGATTGTGGCTCTCAATGGCTGTCACTCTTCACTGTCTGACATAACTTGAACATGCTGGAGAAGCAGGATCTTCACATTTTAATCCAGACATTAGAATTTAACTACAGCAGATGAGTGAGGATGCTTAGAAAGCTCTTGGCAGAGAGCACGCTGTATTGCATCCTACCCCAGAACACATTTCTCTTGGCTGTAGTTGCTTATTCTACCTTTTAATGTGACCAGTGAGAGGCAAGGCTAGGAGGAAAGTCTCGGTCCCCATCGCAATGAGGCCTGCATTTAGTCTGCTCCAATAGAGATTAGACTAGTAAAATGGTGATTAGAATTCTGATGGATATACAAATCCAGTTTAGAAGAAACAAGCTGGAAAAAGGGAGGTGAGGTAGGAGAGGCTGAGACTGATGATAAAGCTGTTGCCAGTTCCTGCACTAACCCGAACCCCTATGGCTAGGGACAGAAATTACACATAAACTGGTGTAAGTGATCGTAAAGCAGTTCAAATCTATAACGCAACAGAAGTTCAGTGAACATAAACTACTTTCAAAGTGTCCGAAACTGGTTTAAGGTAAACCTGGATGGATGTAGTATCAGACTTACCTGATTTAGGTTAAATCAGTTTATTGAACTTCTGTCCCAGATCCCCTCTAGATTCAAGTTAAATAACAGACCCCTGGTATCCCAGAATACTTTGCACCTCCCCTGAAAACCCCCTCTCCCCCTTGCAGGGTAGGCAGGCTAGACTTGCCCCAAGCTGTCTGCTCCAGCCAAGCAGGTAGGCATACTCTAGTATCCCCCGGCTTCTGACCTGAACCAATGCAGGCATGTGGCTGGATTTCCTGAATCAAAAGTGAATGTCTGTTCACTTGCTTATCAGTTCATTCTATGCAGTTTAGACTAACCTGTGAATATTGAATCCATTCAGCCTCAGGCTTTTTGACTGTCTGTAATTAGCCTATGTGGTCTGCTGATATCTTGTTCCAGGAGGTAAGTCTATGCACAGCAGTAAGACTGTGTAGATATAGCTTGTCGGAGCCTTCAGGTGCCGCCTTTATGTTTGGTTAACGTTTTGTATGGTTTATGAATGCATTGCCCTAAAGACAGGCAGTGTTTGATATCTTCTCTTTTTTTCTACCAGATTCCCCAAATTAAAGACTCCTTCACCCTTTCTAAATTGTTTTGCTAAATATTCTGCATAAAGCACTTCTGTAAAAAGCCAGGGTATGTTGCAAAGGATAAATATTCGCTTTTATGAGGATGTCTGTGATTAAAGGCCATTCAGCCTTGACTTCATTCCAGTGAATTACAGCATAAAGATCTCTTTCAGAACATGTACCGCACTCTGGGCCAATTCCTCAGCTCACTGTAGTCAGTGGCAAACCTCCCATTGACTTCACTGGAAGTAAGAGCAGACTCTGTATAATAACTGGAATATGTCTATTATCCTGTTTCTTTACTCTATCTTATCCAATCTCTGATGTATTACTGTGTGCACTAATACATCCTGAAATTATATTTTTGATGGAAAGGATTTGGCAATATTTTACAAGCTTAAGCAGGGTTAAGGAGTTGCACTGGCATACGTATGTAACTTTAACAGAAAATAAGCGGGGTTAAACTTACTTCTGTGTGCTGACACTTGCAGTTTATCTTACTTTTGAAGCTGGCTTTCTACTTTTCCTAAGTCTCTGACTGTGTATCATCACATTTATTGATTAGCTTTGTGGAAAATAAACAGTCCCTTTCCTTCTGATTTAAATTCAGACCTTTTCTTGGATCCAAGCAGAGGGAGTGAAGCATTCAGAGGTTCTGGCTAATTCTATAACCTTCTGTATTCATCAGTCAGATTGGCCTGGAGTTATGCCTGCTTTGGTAGTTAACTTAGGGTTGTGAGGAGAAAACGAAACTAAATCCTTTCTGTTGTTTAAAATTGTTCGTGTCATTGATCACTCACTCCCTAGAACATTTTCTTACTACCCAAGTGAAAATATGAGTTTTTAAAAATCGGGTTGTGAAGTGTTATGGGACTTTATGCAATATAAAACAGAACAGCAGTTGTTTTTGTTGTCCTTGTTGCATGAGGCCCTCTGTATGATCTTCAGTTCCTGATTAGTTCCTTAACTTCCTCCTGCCCACAAACACTGAGGTACTTGAAGGGGAAGGCTGGCCTGCTCAAAAATTGTTCCCAGCTGTGTATACTGTACCTTATTAGTAGTCATTTCAAATAGTAAAGGAGAAAACCCCTGAAACTGGTCAAGTGGCAGAATTCATCAAGGGTATTTGATTGAGGATTGCCTGCGTGGAACCTCAGTGCATGAAGTTTTTTTCAGACTTGGTGAATGACATTTTGTTAAGTGTGTTTAAATTAACTTTTGTCTGTTTAAAATATAATAAATATAGAGGCTAGGGGAGGAAAAAAAGAATATTGTCTGTCAGGACCTGAAAGGAAGCAGGAAGCTAATGCTTAATTTCCCACAGAACCTAAATGCCAATAAACTGAATTTTCTGGGCAACAATGTCATTCAATGTCACCTCTCTGTCTCTGATTGGGTTGACACAACAGCTGAAGCCACAACAGAGGTGGAAAGAGAGGATGGCTGGTATGAGCACAAGGATTTTTGTACTGTAGCAGATGCTGCTTCAGCTGTGCACACAGATCAGTTCTTCTCCAGCTGCAGAAACTAAATCTATCCTTTTAAACTTAGAGTTTTGTAAAATGCAACACATCATGATAGCACGGTATTTATACATTTTCTGTAGCTACCTTAACTCCAAAGAAGCTTCCTGAGGCCAGATTGTGCATCTAAGTAGAAATCTTCATTTGTAAATAAATAAATAAATATAGCGTGTTATGCCTAATTCTACCCTTATTACTTGCATTGAAAAGCTTCACAGACTTTGGTGGAATTCCTTAATGAAGGTTCTACATATCCTGAATAGGCAAAACACAATCAGGGCCTATAATAATATAACTAATAAATCAAAAGGATTCAAAGGTCTAAGTTAAAAATATATATATTGCTAGCACATAATTGTTGGAAATCACTAGTCAGGAAAATGGCTTGTTCTGTAAAATGATATAATATTTGGATTTACTTTTGTATGAGGTCTACTTATCCTCTTGATGCACATGCAGCTCTAATATAATAAAGGGCTTAGTCTGTCTGTGTCTGTCTGTCCGTAATGCTATTGGCCAGCTGCGCCTGTGCCACCGCTTTTGGCTGTGCGCGCCCTGGCTATGTGGGCCCAAGTTTGAGCTGCTGCCAGGAAAGTTTGTGGCGGCGGCAAACATGCCCTTCCAAGCAGTGGGACTTCTCTCATGCCTCCCTGCCTGAGGGAGTGAAGAAATGTGTCCTATTGCCTTGAGTCCAAATTTTGGTCATAAGAGCGAAATGTTTCTCTGCATTCAACATATTAACATTTAGGTACAGTGTCTTGTTTCACTGCCCTGGAATATCCATGTTGTGACCTGCCATAGACCTTATTGGCAAATTTTCCCCTAAAACATCATTCACCATAAGGTTTCCGTTATTTTTCATTTCTGAGAAACACACAACTTTGTCCTCAAATTTTTCCTGTAGTAATATTTGTTTATTAAAATGAACTATTCAATTACATTGCTTTTCTGTGGTCTTGAAGACTATGTATTTGGTAGAAACAGGTTAATCTATGAAAGAGCCTAATAACTATAATAAAAAAAACAACTATGGCCACTATTTTTCCCCTGATCGAAACCTTTGTCGGTGCCCAGAAAGGATATTGTTAGGATGTTAAACTTTGTGGCTTCACAAATGTAAAGGTAGACTAGCAAAGCGGTTGGTTAATATTATTGCTGCTTTTGAAGTTGAAACATAAATCGGTATAACCCATTTTTAATACAACTTCCTGTGTCATTTACTAGCAGACTATGAAACAGAAATGGGATTGAGAACTAGATTCTGATCTAGTAAATGGTACTAATAACATATTTCAGCTCAGACATTCTCTCTCCATTTGGCAATATTGTAATATGCAAAGAAGAAGGTATTAAAGTAGTTGCCAACATGAAATGCTAACACACAGAGGTTTGCATTATAATGTTTCTTTTAAAATTGATCATATAAAATAATTTGAGATTTATCCAACGCAGGCATCACAGCACTAATTAAATAGACCTCCTCTTTCTCAGTAGAAAGCACCACATGTATGGAAATGGCAGCCAGCTTTGAAGATGTGGGGAGCACGCTTGTGTCAAATGAATACTTATGTTCAGATTAAGTTATGCAAACTGTGACACTTTTGGTTAACTTTCAACCTCCTGTGTGTGTGTGCTCACTTGCTTAAGCATTTGGTATAATTGTGGCTTGTGATTTCTGATTCAAATAATGAGTGAGTGCTAATTTTCTCAGAAGTTAATTCCTGCATGGAATGTCTAAACTTTGACCTCAGTGTTTTTTGCCACTTCGGCGCTACTTAGTTCAACTGATGGCTACTGTATTCATGTTCCTTTTCTGAAGTGCCTGAATGAATCTGAATCCATTTTGAGCTAGCATCTGTAACTCATAGGAGTTACAGAGGGAGTTGATGTAATGTTTGGAAAGACCCAGAGCATGAAGAGAGGAATTTGAATCGATACTGATAGGTAGATATGCTTTCCTTCCTTGGTAATATTTATTTTTCAGAATTAGGACAAAAATCTTGCTGTGGATTGTTCTTGTGAAGCTGTATTCTCATCCAAAAGCTTCATTGTTCTGTTTGCATTGGCAAATTCCTCAAGTGTCTAGATACTCCAGATCTAGATACTTGGGTAAAGCTTTACAGCTATTAGCATAGTTGTGAAGGAACAATGAAAGTAAGTTTGTAAAAAAGTTTTTTCCTTCTGCATGGCTTTTAAAATGGTATGTTTGTGCACATTTTTCCTAGAGAGGGGTGATTAACATCAATTTGGGGAGGGAATAGGAAAGATGAGGGCCAAAGGAGGGGACAATTTGAATAAATAATTTTATGGAAGTGATCTGGCCTCAGTGGAAATAGTTTGAAGTGTGCAGGGACATAGCAGGGTGATAGTTTGTCATCCCTAAGTATTTATAGAATCGCAGTGCACTTAATAGTTAGTGGACTGAAGGCAATTTATCTACTGGCCAGAGCAAGATCATGAATTCTGTTTCTAGCTCTGGCACTGACTTGCTTTATAACCTTGATGAAGTCACATAACTTTACTTATCAGAGATTTATACTTTGAGATCTTTGTAAGAAATGCACATGCGAGAGTAATGGATTATTGTTACTGCAGTGCAGAATACAGGGAAACCTGTAGCATTAGGTTAATGGTCTGAATTCAGTCCAAGTAGTGATTAAAATCATAATATGATGGCTGAACAGTGAAATATCTGAAAGGAGTATAGTCTCCATCCAGTTTTCAGTGGGTTACAATCCAAATGAAAAAAACAACCCAAAACAAAATGGTTCAGATTGGAGATTTTTAGTAGAGAGAATAAGAACAGAATAGTCATGGGTGATGAACTACTACTCTTATTTCTAGAAATGGTCCTTCCAAACCAGAATTGAGGCTTAGAGAAGTTCCTTGCATCCCCACTGCTCTTGCTATACTGTTCTGACTCTAGGGATTGCAACCAAGCAGCAAAATCATATACTACTAAAGCAGCACCTGTATTCTCCTTCTGAGCTATGCTTCAGCAATTAGATTTTTTTACTAACAGAAACTGTCTTGTATATTCTTTTGCACTGAATCCTGGGAAAAATAAAATCAGTCTACAGCAACTTCAGCCTGCTATATAATCTTAATGCAGTTCTTACTAGTTTATTCATGAGGAAGCTTCAGCTACTTCAGTTTGGCATGGGGATTGAACATTGAGGATCCTGAATTAATTCTCAGCTCTGGAAAGATGTAGGATGCATATGCATCCAGCAGCTGAAGGAAAAATAGAGGCATTGCTAACTGGTTGTCTTTTCTATCAGGTCACCAGTCAGCAGACACAACAGAAAGATTGTAATTCCTCACAGAATATTTTCTCAAGCTAGAATTAGTGATCATTTCCTTCCAAAAGTTTTTATGTAGTGTAAATTGGCTAATGGTCTGATCACATCTAATTCATGTAATTGGTTTACGATCACAGCAGAAAAGGGCATCATTTAAAAAAAAAAAAGTGAGAATGCACACACAAATATTTCTTTTTTTGGTAATTCAGATTGTGCAGACTGCTTGGAGTCTTGACTGCCATTTCTGGCAAGTAATATTTAATCACAGCCATGCTTTAGAAATTGTCTGCTTCCTATGGAGCAGAAGGAGAGTACTGTCATGGACAAGTTGACTGATGGTTTTACTATTTTATGTCAACTGGGCAGGTAATAAATTGGCTGTTTTTCACTCTCTAGTCACAATACTTTTTGTTCATGCCTTTTACAGCATGGAAATGAAGGAATTTACTGTACATTCTTAGAATTCTTGTTTTCTCCTTCCCAGTTACAAACCACTGTGGCAAAATATCTAAGGCCAGAAATCTTACAAGTGAATGGGCCAGACATGCTCCGAAGAGGAAGCTCAAACTGTTGTATGCCCATATTTTTTTCTATTCCAAACAAATCTTTTCAACATGAATATAAATAAATGCTGAAAACACTGATGCATATTGCACCATGGAAGTTTTAGTGCCTGTTTCCATTTTCATCTCTTTGTACTACATAGTCATAAACCCATTTTAAATAAATCCCTCTGATGGAAAAATACAGTGAATTCAAGGAGTGTAAATAAAACAACAACTAACAAACAACAAAATCCCCTCTCCCAAATTCATACTGCATTTTGATCAAAAAGACAACCTTTCTTTTATGTTTTCTATTCATATCTTGCATGTAGTCTAGATCTGCTTTTGCATTGTTCAGAAGCATGTTGGATCTTTCTACTACTTCCTTAATTCAGAATAAAATTTACAGCATGCTGGAGTTTGACCGTTAAGTGGTTACTATAGCATATATCTAGGCATTCCATTTATTTGGGACTATTTTATAATCTTATGCATACATTCAAACGTTTTACCACCTGAATAGCTTCTGGTTTTCAGAGCACTTTAAATGCTGAAAGCTTTCCTTGCATCTGAGTTGTTTTTTAAATATATTTTGTCTTTTTACAAAGTTTTTGCAAGGAAGATTATTATTATTGAGAAACCAGTGAGGCCTTTATTAAATATTATTTTCTATAAAGATTTATGTTGCACACATTTCTCATACTTTGGCTGGTTATAAATAAAGAATTAAACATACCTGCTTGTGTTATTTTATAGTTTATTTTTTTGTGTTATATAGTATAAAGCTAAATGTAAGTAAGATTTGGAAGGAAAGGAAAGTCTGAGGATATTAGCGAGGCCAGTATGAACAATATTAAATATGTAGAACCTTTATTAAGATTCTAAGTTATTTTTAAACATCCATTAATTAAAATCACATAACTCCTTTGTGATTTGTAGTATTAACTGATATAATCCCCAGCCCTCGGAGGTCAGATCCAGTTTGATTCCCCAGCCCCGGTTCAATTCTCCTGGGAGCTGAGGCAGCTCCACGTTACCCAGAGCCCGGCCCAGACAGCGCGTGACACCCTGCTGAGCCGCGCTGCACCTGCACCATGGGGCAGCTGTCATGCGGGCGCCAGGCAGGGTGGTGATCCCTGCTGCCCCGCGCTGCGCAGGGGAGCTCAGAGGCCCCAATCGCCACTGCCAGAGCCAGTGAGTTGTAGGGCTTGTTTGCTTGTTTGTTTTTGTGGGGGTTTTTTAAGTGCCAGGAGGCTGGGGCCAGGCAGGGCAGCCATGTGGGCTTCTCCTGCAGCTCTCCCCAGCCCATCCGAATCACCAAATCTCTCTGAATCAGCGCCAAATCTTTCGAAGCTGATTCAGCCAAATCAATTCAGGGTAGTGATCCAAATCTCTGAATCGAAGCACTGCCCTCCAAATCGGCCGAATCCAAATTGAAAACCTCCCTATTTGCACATGCCTACTTTATATGGAGCTACAGTTTTGGAGGCTTATTTTATTTAATACATAAACCCAGTGACTTTCCTGTCATCAAAATGGTAGGAGATGATTTTATAGACAGAATAAAGTTCTGTCAAGTTTGTAATCTCCATTTTACTCATTGTCAGTTTGGATGCATTGTACATTGTATACGACTTTAGTCCAAAGGATACAGTAGTTCAGCTTTGACATCTAGACGAATTAGTTAGAAAATCAGCTTTTGGCAGCTGCTGTCTACACATTGGTGTCATTCTTTGATTCAAACAGAGCAGTCAGCTTTGATTCTATAGCTGTTAGAACTCACTGTGCATCATGGGTAATACAGTGTTAGCTGCACTGCAGGCACAACCCTTATCTTACTGCCCTGCTGATGATAAACAGATCCTGCACATACCCATATATCATTTCAGCTGATGTATTTTAATTAAAAAAAAGAATCATTATGTTCATTGTTAGATGCTTAGAAGCTATTTCAAGAAACCCAGGTTTGTACACGTTTGGGAGGGAAGAAACCTCTGAACCCATGTGTATTTGATCTTTCCATACTAGCTTTTATTCTTTAGAGAAAGGCAGGTTGTTATGAAGTATTGATTTTAACCTGTAATCTGAAATATCTTTGAGGAAGGTTTTGAAAAACAATTGCAAAATATACCATCTAATTTGTTTCCAGATTCCTTCCGGCCTTTCTCCTCCTCGTCTCCCACTCCCTTTTTCTCCCACTTTTTTTGCATTGGTGCTGTTAACATTTGCTAGAGTTAGTGAGGTCTCTATGGGCTACTTTATAACAGAACCTTGTCAGTGTCAACTATTGATGAAATACTGAAGCACCAAAGACCTTTTCCTTTCTGTGCTTTAAAATGGTTCAGAGGTGCAAACAGATCCTTACAAAGGATTTATCAGCTTTAGTGTAAAGACTTGTTCATAATAAATAATGTTAACATCATGAATTATTCCAAAGACTTACTTTCCATTCTCTAAATTTAGCCACCTCATTCACTCTTCTGAGCTGTGCTGGCAGCAACCTTTCATTCTTCCTGACTTGGCTTAAATCTACAATCCATCCTTTTGAGGCAGGAATGAAATAGAGTTAGAAATTTATAGTCTCTCTCTAGTTACTTTACTCTCCTACAGTTTTATGATTAGAATGCTGAAAGTATTGCAGTTTTACTCCTTCCAACTGAATATTTGTGAGGGAAACCAATCCATTAAATTCAGTCTCTGCAAAAGAGAATGGATCTTAGAAGTGTATCTCATAAATTGGGGGTTTGGGCAAGTATCAGTAATAACACTTATCCAGTTCAGTTGGACAGAGCTAGGAGATGGTATAAGTCCCAAACTGGTTCCATTCCATAGCCCAACTAAAGACAACCAATCAGAGTTCAGATGGGATGAGGTATGACTTGGGGCCTGATGTACTTGGTTTTTACTATGCAGTTATCTGCAGAACTTGCTATGGTTTAAAAGCACTAATATAATTAATCTCGCACATTCTACAAGACCTTCTACCTTCTTTTTAGAGAATGGGAATCTGAGGAATAGCATTAGGCCTAAATTTCCAAAAGGGACCACTCCTTTGGGGACCTCAGTTTATGGATAATCTACTTGAACTGAGATTCTGATTTTCAGAGATGTTGAACTCCTGTAGTTTTGATTCACTTTAATTGGACTTCTTGGGAGCTCTGTGGTTCTGAAAATAAAGGTTCTGAGTATCTCGTGTTGGACAACCAATTAAGGTTCAAAATTAAGCCTAAATCATTTGAAGTCTTCTTAGTGACAGAGCCAGAAATAGAAGCAAGGACTTCTGACTTCCATTCACCAACCTTTATCACATGTCCAATCTTTTTCCCTTCCAGTTCTGGCTTGCATCATTTTGCCATATGTCACAGCTATGGGGAATAAAGCATCATTGGAAAGCTCAGACCTTAGAACATGGCAAACTATTCCAAGACAATATATGGAGGGAAAGGGAAAAGAGAGGAACAAAATTGTGGGCCTAGTTCGTGTGTGTGTACTCAACCCCTAGCTGGAGGCTTCAGAAGGAAGCTCTGGAGATAAGTTAGCATTGCAGTGAAAGAACCATCTGAGAAGTGGCTGTTTTACTCCCCCAGACAGAAGGTGATTTTCATCATTGTACACAAGGGTAGAGCAGGATCTTCAGACATGATGATTCATCAGTGCAATTCATCAGTAGTGAGTGGGGGAAATGCTGGTGAGGGTTTCCTCCCTGTTAATACTGCAAGACAAATACCTTAAATCAGTTTGTGAGGGAATGAATGCTCTTAGCATAAATCTTGTCAGGTATAATAGTAGAGGTGCACCAATATATCGGTTGTCTATTGGCTCAGCACAAATGAAAGGGAAACTTGCGTTATCAGCTATCAACTTTTTTTGGGCATTGTGGCCGATAATGTTCTCCAATAATTAATTGTGGCTTCTGGGCAAGGCCTCTGGATACCTGGGTTCCCTCCCGCAAGCTGGGGTGACCCTGGATACACCACCATCCCCTCACTGGTGGGCTGGGCTGGAGCAGAACAGCTGCTGTAGTGTCCTGGGTGCTGGCATGGCGCAGACTGTGGGATGGGACCAGAGCAGGTGCTTTAAAAGGTGCCAAATGCTGCACTTGACTGTGGCAGGGAGGGGTGGGGTGGGGCAGGCAGAGCTGGGCTGCCTGGCCTGGCCCAGCCCAGCCTGGCCCGACCCAGCGTGATTCAACCCACAGTGCCTGGGGGTCTGTCCCCTAGGGGCTGGGGCAGAGCCTGGGAGGGGCTGGGCAGACTCCCTGCTGTGTTGCAGGACCCTTTCCCTTTGGGCAGCCTCAGGCTCAGGCAGCTGCTCTCAGGCTGGGGTTAAAGGGCAAGGGCTGCATCTGGTATGGGGCACTTTTACGTGGGCTCTGGGATTGAGGGGGCAACACTTTAATTAGAACAGCTCCGACTGCTGCTGTAATTAAAGTGCTGCCTTGTCTCCTGTATTAGCAACCCCACACTTAGAAATGGTGGTGGGAACACTTGAACTAAAGCTTGTTCAATGAGCTTTATTGCTAAATATCAGTTATCGACTCAGTCGATACAGCTGGTTAATAATTGGCTATCAGTATCATCCAAGAAAACCTTTGTCGGTTCACCCCTATTTGATAGGGGTGGGGGAGAGGGGTTGCCATTTTTTTCGGTCCATTGCTGTTGCAAAATAAACAGCTATTCACCAAAGTGCCCCAGGGGAAAACCAGGAGCAATAGTCATAAACTCCTAAAAAAGAGGTTTCAGATTGGATACAAGGAAAAAGTTCTTCATGGTTCATGTGACCAGACTCTAGAATAGACTCCTGTGCGGATGATGCAGGCACCTACCCTAGAGATCTTCAAACGGAGACTGGATGCACACCTTACTGGGGTTATTTGACCCCACAGCCTTTCCTGCCCAGAGTAGGGGGGCTGGATCTGATGGTCTCACAAGGTCCTTTCCAGCCTTAAACTGTGAATCTGTGTAAAGACCTATTCTCCTAACATGCACAGTAGTACTAAATTCACTGTATGATAGAGCAACATATGCAGCCCAATAATAGTTTGGAGGAAATTACTTTTACTTTTCTTAATATTCTATGCAAATCATTTATTAAAACATTAATATTTGTATTAAAATGACATGTAAAGTACTAATAAGGAGGAAACTTTTGTCAACTGGGTTTTTTATTAACCTAATCACAAAAAATCTCACCCTTTAAATTAGTGGACTAGCAAGGAGGTGCGGGGAAGAAGGCTTTCAAATATGCAATGCAAAATGTACCTTGCTTGCTTTATGGGTTTGTCATGCCTTGTGCAGGAGGCTGCATGTTGTAAAAGATAATTACTTTCCTGCTTCAAAGGTCAGACGTGATAGTAGGGAGCAGGTTTACAAGTAAAATTAAATCAGTCATTCAGGGGTTGTAGGCATTACTGGAAAAAAAAAAAAGTAAAATAAAAGGAGGGAAACAGGATGCTTTTCTAAAATCAATATATTCAGCCAAACCCCTCACCAAATGTTTATGACCACTGGTATGACTTTTGTTAATGGCATTAAAAGTCATTAAGAATCCATGAACTGGTATCATTATTAAAATGTCAATATGTTCATCTTTACAGTAAAAGGACTATTAAATAATTTACAATTTAAGAGGGAGGAAGGCAGAAAATATGTCACCAGACCCAAGAAAGACGAAATATTAAAACCTTGTTCTATTCTGGCATCACTTGTCACAACTGTGCTTATGGACAGATTTTTAATTAGGAACCTGCATGGTACAAAATAATACAGCCAAACAACTCATTTACAAAACTAGAAACACTCTTTTTAAATATGAAACAATTGAATTAAATGGAATTTTTAGGCTAGATTTTTTTAAAATCTACATATTTTCAGTGTTATTTGCAAAAGTTTGGCAGATTAATTAATCACTAAGTTGAAACCCAGCTGTATCTTTAAGGGAAAGGATTTAGTTTCCTGTCAGCTTCCTTTCTGGAAAATGTGATTTGTGTATAAACTGAAACCTTTCCAGTTTGGGTAAAACATGTTTGAAAACACCTTTTTTGGGAGAGTCATATTTTGATGGGCAAGGAAAGAGAGGTTGTTTTCAGTTTTAAAAATTTACAGAAATATTTTGAGAAATCCAAAAGCTTTTTTTTTTCCACTTATACAAGTACACACTGTTCAGACAAGAAGAGTTTTGACAGTGTTAACCTTGATCTGTTCTGGCACTGCAATCCACTGGAGAATGTTCTTTCAGAAATCACTGTACTTTGAACTGCTGATGGGACTGCTGTGGTGTATGTCTAAACAGGGACCATGGTGTTTTGTTTCTAAGAGACAACAATAGGGTTTTTTTATGTTTGTGTATATGTGGGCTGTATGAAAGCTATACACAAATGTAAGCCAGAGTTGAGGACACACAAAATTTTATTCCTTGAGGTTCCTGATGCCTTTTTAAAAAAAACAAAAGGTAGGCAATGTGTGTGTATAAGAGTTTGTATCTGTGCCTGGGTGTTGTGGGAACAGGAGTTTGCTGATTCTTTTGAATGACAGCATAAATAAGAATTTATTTCTTATCAGTGTTCTGTGTAAGCAGGATACTTAGAGTGTTTGAATTTAACTTTATGGAAAAGAAGCATAGCAGCTTGCATTGTTAGAGTTTTCTTACATGAAAAAATGCAAATTATTATTTAAAAGAATAAATGATACTACCAGTGTCAACTTCTTAAACAAATTCCATTTAGAAACAATTATCATCATGTTCCACTATTTCATTTTTATTTTTCTCCTTTTTGTTCTTTAGCATTCATAACATTTATATGAAAATGGAAAATTAGTTTATTAGAGGTCTCGAGTTCTCATATGTATTACTTGGGAAGTTATGTTCTTTTCATTAGCTAGAAACCCCACCTTTTGGGATATTTTAAAACCAGATTGGACAAAGCATTACAGAAATATCCTGTGGAAACAATCCTGCACTGGCAAAGTAATAGACTAGATTACCACAGTATATTTTTTCCTCTGTCTTTAATTCACTGAATTTAATTTCACAGAATCTTTAATTTCACTGAATCCATTGTTGCATCCAGGACCACTTAAATCCCACATTTCCTTGGAAAAGAAGTAATTTGCTTATGTTGAATTACAACCTAAGTTATAACATCAAGACTTGTAATTTGTTCTATAATACAAAAAGGTACAAATATGCGTACATCTCAGTTTTTTGTATTAGTCTCATTAGTCAACGCACGTGAATATCTTGATTTCTGTTTTCTTTTATAGAAAGAGTCAAGTGAGTTATTCATGATATTATTAAAAGTTTTACATAAACTTAAATAATGGTGGCAATTTCACTTCTCCTGCTGACTCATACTCTAAAAACCTCTGCCTCGCATTCCAGCAAAATAGAAATCTGCTTAAGTAATTCCTAAATTTATGGTATTTAGCAAGACATCTACAACATAGACAACTGCATTTAGATTTTATAAAATAATGAATTACATCTGGATAATCTGAAATTGGAGGTGTGCTCTTAGTTAACTGCTGAGATCTTTGGTGTATAATGCCTAATGGAGACTTTTTTCCCTTTATTTTGTCTAGTGTTGAGGGTGAGGCTCCAAGTAGTGAAACTGGCACATCTTTGGATAGCCCATCTACCTACCATCAAGGACCTATAACACATAGTTCAGCTATAAGCCCAGACCATTACGACCACTCTGCTTACGGGCTGTATTCTGTCTCCCCTGGGCAACAAAGATCCCGGAGACCTAAGCTTCAGCATTCAACATCCATACTGCGAAAACAAGCAGAGGAAGAAGCTATTAAAAGATCAAGATCACTTTCTGAAAGCTATGAACTATCTTCAGACCTACAGGATAAGCAGGTATTTCATCTATGTTGTTCTGTTTATGAATATGGCAAAGGCAGTTATTTATATGGAAGCAAAAAATACATTAGATGAGCTCAGGTGTGCTGCTGAAATGACAGATTTTTATTTTCTGACTCCAAGTTAGTTCATAACTGGCATAGTTAAATGTTATTGAAGTTCCAGTTTCCTCCACTCTGCTTTTCCTTGGCTCACTGAGCTACAGTTGAAAGTAATGGTAATAAATACTTTTCATTCCATCCAGGAAGAGCACACACCAACTGCTGCAGCTTCCTGAGCCTGACGAAGGGTTTTTGAACCCGAAAGCTTGCTTAATAACTATTCTCCAACCATTTGGGTTGGTCTAATAAAAGATATCAAATTCACCCAAGGAACCTTGTCTACTTAAATCATACCACACTTGTGTAATTAACTTTAGGCTCCTGGATCACTGCATAAGCTCAAGGGAACTCAAAGCTGCACAGAAGATTCAGTTTCAGGATCAAGGGGAAAGAAACACTGTCTAAATGGTGCTGGAGCATAATAACTTCTTTATAGACTTGCAGGTCTAGAGCAGTGGTTCTCAACCTTTTTCACACTGGGACCCATTAGCTTTACTATCAGCTTGCCATGACCCACACCCTTTCAGTCCCTGACCCATAGAGTCTCTCTCTCTCTCCCTCCCTCCCCTCCTTATGCTCCTGTTCTATCTGGTCCCCTACCTCCTTCTCTCCCTCCCTCTCCCCGTCTCGTGCTGCTTTACATTGCTCTGCTGCAGTTCTTGCCATGCCCCCCACACTGTTTGCCAGCTCCATGAAGCCTTGCAGCATTTCCCTCAGATGTCCCCAAGACTTTTTAAAATCTTGTGACCCACATTTGGGTTGAGACACACAGGTTGAGAAATGCTGTTCTAGACGGCTTCTCCATGTGTTCCAGGTAAAACATGCCTGTTCTCCAACCTTTCCTTTGCGCAGGCCCTCCCATCAAATGACTAAAAGCTTTTTCCTCAATGTTCTTACCGCGCTGTCCATATAGGCTTCAGTCCAAATAATGTCATGATCATGGTTGATGACCATTGGACGACTAAGCACATGCAGATACTCCATCACATTCTCTTGAACGTCTGCCAGGGTGGAGATCTGAGTGTAGTAGCCTTAATGAAAGAACAGAAGTGCATCACTCTCCCAAGGCCTTTTCCTGGATTATTCATGAATGTTCATTTGTATTCAACAGGCAAAATATCAAGTCAAAACTACTTGCAACCCTTTTGTGTGCAAGTTAGAGCTCAAATTTAGCAACTGGGAATACTCATAAAATGGGGGAATTTTGAGCTTAAGTGCCTGCCTAGTTAACAAAAGCAACTGTCAAATTTCATAACTAATCAGGAATAGGGCAAGTTCCAATCACAAATATTATAATTGAACCTCTGTATTCAACCAACCTTTGTTGATAAGTGAAATAAATCATCCAATTAAGAACGAAATCAACTTCTGACTCAGGATGAAATCAATAAAAGTTCATTTACCTAATATCTAAAATATTGTAAGTTGGTTCAATACCAAGGGGCTAAGGCAGTGTAACACCAATACTACTAATTGCAATTCCTATATTTTCCTTGGATGTCCTCAGCCAAATGCTAAACAGGCTCAAACTGCATTGCATGAGCTCTAAAGGGTCTGCAGTCCAAGAACACACAGCTGCAGTCTGTGGGGGAAGTGTATAGTGATTTTTCATAGTACAGCACCTTTGTTGTTGCAAGCTATCCATTTCACGTTTTCTGCAAAAGTGACTTCCCTTCCAATGAGGTAAGTGAAAACCCGGACCTGTGCAACAAGAATGCAAATGTAAGGATTATGGGGAACTCTCACTTATTTGCAGGAGTGCTAAGTCAGTGCAAAATGCATACCTGCTTGTGTTATTTTATAGTTTATTTTTTTGTGTTATATAGTATAAAGCTAAATGTAAGTAAGATTTGGAAGGAAAGGAAAGTCTGAGGATATTAGCGAGGCCAGTATGAACAATATTAAATATGTAGAACCTTTATTAAGATTCTAAGTTATTTTTAAACATCCATTAATTAAAATCACATAACTCCTTTGTGATTTGTAGTATTAACTGATATAATCCCCAGCCCTCGGAGGTCAGATCCAGTTTGATTCCCCAGCCCCGGTTCAATTCTCCTGGGAGCTGAGGCAGCTCCACGTTACCCAGAGCCCGGCCCAGACAGCGCGTGACACCCTGCTGAGCCGCGCTGCACCTGCACCATGGGGCAGCTGTCATGCGGGCGCCAGGCAGGGTGGTGATCCCTGCTGCCCCGCGCTGCGCAGGGGAGCTCAGAGGCCCCAATCGCCACTGCCAGAGCCAGTGAGTTGTAGGGCTTGTTTGCTTGTTTGTTTTTGTGGGGGTTTTTTAAGTGCCAGGAGGCTGGGGCCAGGCAGGGCAGCCATGTGGGCTTCTCCTGCAGCTCTCCCCAGCCCATCCGAATCACCAAATCTCTCTGAATCAGCGCCAAATCTTTCGAAGCTGATTCAGCCAAATCAATTCAGGGTAGTGATCCAAATCTCTGAATCGAAGCACTGCCCTCCAAATCGGCCGAATCCAAATTGAAAACCTCCCTATTTGCACATGCCTACTTTATATGGAGCTACAGTTTTGGAGGCTTATTTTATTTAATACATAAACCCAGTGACTTTCCTGTCATCAAAATGGTAGGAGATGATTTTATAGACAGAATAAAGTTCTGTCAAGTTTGTAATCTCCATTTTACTCATTGTCAGTTTGGATGCATTGTACATTGTATACGACTTTAGTCCAAAGGATACAGTAGTTCAGCTTTGACATCTAGACGAATTAGTTAGAAAATCAGCTTTTGGCAGCTGCTGTCTACACATTGGTGTCATTCTTTGATTCAAACAGAGCAGTCAGCTTTGATTCTATAGCTGTTAGAACTCACTGTGCATCATGGGTAATACAGTGTTAGCTGCACTGCAGGCACAACCCTTATCTTACTGCCCTGCTGATGATAAACAGATCCTGCACATACCCATATATCATTTCAGCTGATGTATTTTAATTAAAAAAAAGAATCATTATGTTCATTGTTAGATGCTTAGAAGCTATTTCAAGAAACCCAGGTTTGTACACGTTTGGGAGGGAAGAAACCTCTGAACCCATGTGTATTTGATCTTTCCATACTAGCTTTTATTCTTTAGAGAAAGGCAGGTTGTTATGAAGTATTGATTTTAACCTGTAATCTGAAATATCTTTGAGGAAGGTTTTGAAAAACAATTGCAAAATATACCATCTAATTTGTTTCCAGATTCCTTCCGGCCTTTCTCCTCCTCGTCTCCCACTCCCTTTTTCTCCCACTTTTTTTGCATTGGTGCTGTTAACATTTGCTAGAGTTAGTGAGGTCTCTATGGGCTACTTTATAACAGAACCTTGTCAGTGTCAACTATTGATGAAATACTGAAGCACCAAAGACCTTTTCCTTTCTGTGCTTTAAAATGGTTCAGAGGTGCAAACAGATCCTTACAAAGGATTTATCAGCTTTAGTGTAAAGACTTGTTCATAATAAATAATGTTAACATCATGAATTATTCCAAAGACTTACTTTCCATTCTCTAAATTTAGCCACCTCATTCACTCTTCTGAGCTGTGCTGGCAGCAACCTTTCATTCTTCCTGACTTGGCTTAAATCTACAATCCATCCTTTTGAGGCAGGAATGAAATAGAGTTAGAAATTTATAGTCTCTCTCTAGTTACTTTACTCTCCTACAGTTTTATGATTAGAATGCTGAAAGTATTGCAGTTTTACTCCTTCCAACTGAATATTTGTGAGGGAAACCAATCCATTAAATTCAGTCTCTGCAAAAGAGAATGGATCTTAGAAGTGTATCTCATAAATTGGGGGTTTGGGCAAGTATCAGTAATAACACTTATCCAGTTCAGTTGGACAGAGCTAGGAGATGGTATAAGTCCCAAACTGGTTCCATTCCATAGCCCAACTAAAGACAACCAATCAGAGTTCAGATGGGATGAGGTATGACTTGGGGCCTGATGTACTTGGTTTTTACTATGCAGTTATCTGCAGAACTTGCTATGGTTTAAAAGCACTAATATAATTAATCTCGCACATTCTACAAGACCTTCTACCTTCTTTTTAGAGAATGGGAATCTGAGGAATAGCATTAGGCCTAAATTTCCAAAAGGGACCACTCCTTTGGGGACCTCAGTTTATGGATAATCTACTTGAACTGAGATTCTGATTTTCAGAGATGTTGAACTCCTGTAGTTTTGATTCACTTTAATTGGACTTCTTGGGAGCTCTGTGGTTCTGAAAATAAAGGTTCTGAGTATCTCGTGTTGGACAACCAATTAAGGTTCAAAATTAAGCCTAAATCATTTGAAGTCTTCTTAGTGACAGAGCCAGAAATAGAAGCAAGGACTTCTGACTTCCATTCACCAACCTTTATCACATGTCCAATCTTTTTCCCTTCCAGTTCTGGCTTGCATCATTTTGCCATATGTCACAGCTATGGGGAATAAAGCATCATTGGAAAGCTCAGACCTTAGAACATGGCAAACTATTCCAAGACAATATATGGAGGGAAAGGGAAAAGAGAGGAACAAAATTGTGGGCCTAGTTCGTGTGTGTGTACTCAACCCCTAGCTGGAGGCTTCAGAAGGAAGCTCTGGAGATAAGTTAGCATTGCAGTGAAAGAACCATCTGAGAAGTGGCTGTTTTACTCCCCCAGACAGAAGGTGATTTTCATCATTGTACACAAGGGTAGAGCAGGATCTTCAGACATGATGATTCATCAGTGCAATTCATCAGTAGTGAGTGGGGGAAATGCTGGTGAGGGTTTCCTCCCTGTTAATACTGCAAGACAAATACCTTAAATCAGTTTGTGAGGGAATGAATGCTCTTAGCATAAATCTTGTCAGGTATAATAGTAGAGGTGCACCAATATATCGGTTGTCTATTGGCTCAGCACAAATGAAAGGGAAACTTGCGTTATCAGCTATCAACTTTTTTTGGGCATTGTGGCCGATAATGTTCTCCAATAATTAATTGTGGCTTCTGGGCAAGGCCTCTGGATACCTGGGTTCCCTCCCGCAAGCTGGGGTGACCCTGGATACACCACCATCCCCTCACTGGTGGGCTGGGCTGGAGCAGAACAGCTGCTGTAGTGTCCTGGGTGCTGGCATGGCGCAGACTGTGGGATGGGACCAGAGCAGGTGCTTTAAAAGGTGCCAAATGCTGCACTTGACTGTGGCAGGGAGGGGTGGGGTGGGGCAGGCAGAGCTGGGCTGCCTGGCCTGGCCCAGCCCAGCCTGGCCCGACCCAGCGTGATTCAACCCACAGTGCCTGGGGGTCTGTCCCCTAGGGGCTGGGGCAGAGCCTGGGAGGGGCTGGGCAGACTCCCTGCTGTGTTGCAGGACCCTTTCCCTTTGGGCAGCCTCAGGCTCAGGCAGCTGCTCTCAGGCTGGGGTTAAAGGGCAAGGGCTGCATCTGGTATGGGGCACTTTTACGTGGGCTCTGGGATTGAGGGGGCAACACTTTAATTAGAACAGCTCCGACTGCTGCTGTAATTAAAGTGCTGCCTTGTCTCCTGTATTAGCAACCCCACACTTAGAAATGGTGGTGGGAACACTTGAACTAAAGCTTGTTCAATGAGCTTTATTGCTAAATATCAGTTATCGACTCAGTCGATACAGCTGGTTAATAATTGGCTATCAGTATCATCCAAGAAAACCTTTGTCGGTTCACCCCTATTTGATAGGGGTGGGGGAGAGGGGTTGCCATTTTTTTCGGTCCATTGCTGTTGCAAAATAAACAGCTATTCACCAAAGTGCCCCAGGGGAAAACCAGGAGCAATAGTCATAAACTCCTAAAAAAGAGGTTTCAGATTGGATACAAGGAAAAAGTTCTTCATGGTTCATGTGACCAGACTCTAGAATAGACTCCTGTGCGGATGATGCAGGCACCTACCCTAGAGATCTTCAAACGGAGACTGGATGCACACCTTACTGGGGTTATTTGACCCCACAGCCTTTCCTGCCCAGAGTAGGGGGGCTGGATCTGATGGTCTCACAAGGTCCTTTCCAGCCTTAAACTGTGAATCTGTGTAAAGACCTATTCTCCTAACATGCACAGTAGTACTAAATTCACTGTATGATAGAGCAACATATGCAGCCCAATAATAGTTTGGAGGAAATTACTTTTACTTTTCTTAATATTCTATGCAAATCATTTATTAAAACATTAATATTTGTATTAAAATGACATGTAAAGTACTAATAAGGAGGAAACTTTTGTCAACTGGGTTTTTTATTAACCTAATCACAAAAAATCTCACCCTTTAAATTAGTGGACTAGCAAGGAGGTGCGGGGAAGAAGGCTTTCAAATATGCAATGCAAAATGTACCTTGCTTGCTTTATGGGTTTGTCATGCCTTGTGCAGGAGGCTGCATGTTGTAAAAGATAATTACTTTCCTGCTTCAAAGGTCAGACGTGATAGTAGGGAGCAGGTTTACAAGTAAAATTAAATCAGTCATTCAGGGGTTGTAGGCATTACTGGAAAAAAAAAAAAGTAAAATAAAAGGAGGGAAACAGGATGCTTTTCTAAAATCAATATATTCAGCCAAACCCCTCACCAAATGTTTATGACCACTGGTATGACTTTTGTTAATGGCATTAAAAGTCATTAAGAATCCATGAACTGGTATCATTATTAAAATGTCAATATGTTCATCTTTACAGTAAAAGGACTATTAAATAATTTACAATTTAAGAGGGAGGAAGGCAGAAAATATGTCACCAGACCCAAGAAAGACGAAATATTAAAACCTTGTTCTATTCTGGCATCACTTGTCACAACTGTGCTTATGGACAGATTTTTAATTAGGAACCTGCATGGTACAAAATAATACAGCCAAACAACTCATTTACAAAACTAGAAACACTCTTTTTAAATATGAAACAATTGAATTAAATGGAATTTTTAGGCTAGATTTTTTTAAAATCTACATATTTTCAGTGTTATTTGCAAAAGTTTGGCAGATTAATTAATCACTAAGTTGAAACCCAGCTGTATCTTTAAGGGAAAGGATTTAGTTTCCTGTCAGCTTCCTTTCTGGAAAATGTGATTTGTGTATAAACTGAAACCTTTCCAGTTTGGGTAAAACATGTTTGAAAACACCTTTTTTGGGAGAGTCATATTTTGATGGGCAAGGAAAGAGAGGTTGTTTTCAGTTTTAAAAATTTACAGAAATATTTTGAGAAATCCAAAAGCTTTTTTTTTTCCACTTATACAAGTACACACTGTTCAGACAAGAAGAGTTTTGACAGTGTTAACCTTGATCTGTTCTGGCACTGCAATCCACTGGAGAATGTTCTTTCAGAAATCACTGTACTTTGAACTGCTGATGGGACTGCTGTGGTGTATGTCTAAACAGGGACCATGGTGTTTTGTTTCTAAGAGACAACAATAGGGTTTTTTTATGTTTGTGTATATGTGGGCTGTATGAAAGCTATACACAAATGTAAGCCAGAGTTGAGGACACACAAAATTTTATTCCTTGAGGTTCCTGATGCCTTTTTAAAAAAAACAAAAGGTAGGCAATGTGTGTGTATAAGAGTTTGTATCTGTGCCTGGGTGTTGTGGGAACAGGAGTTTGCTGATTCTTTTGAATGACAGCATAAATAAGAATTTATTTCTTATCAGTGTTCTGTGTAAGCAGGATACTTAGAGTGTTTGAATTTAACTTTATGGAAAAGAAGCATAGCAGCTTGCATTGTTAGAGTTTTCTTACATGAAAAAATGCAAATTATTATTTAAAAGAATAAATGATACTACCAGTGTCAACTTCTTAAACAAATTCCATTTAGAAACAATTATCATCATGTTCCACTATTTCATTTTTATTTTTCTCCTTTTTGTTCTTTAGCATTCATAACATTTATATGAAAATGGAAAATTAGTTTATTAGAGGTCTCGAGTTCTCATATGTATTACTTGGGAAGTTATGTTCTTTTCATTAGCTAGAAACCCCACCTTTTGGGATATTTTAAAACCAGATTGGACAAAGCATTACAGAAATATCCTGTGGAAACAATCCTGCACTGGCAAAGTAATAGACTAGATTACCACAGTATATTTTTTCCTCTGTCTTTAATTCACTGAATTTAATTTCACAGAATCTTTAATTTCACTGAATCCATTGTTGCATCCAGGACCACTTAAATCCCACATTTCCTTGGAAAAGAAGTAATTTGCTTATGTTGAATTACAACCTAAGTTATAACATCAAGACTTGTAATTTGTTCTATAATACAAAAAGGTACAAATATGCGTACATCTCAGTTTTTTGTATTAGTCTCATTAGTCAACGCACGTGAATATCTTGATTTCTGTTTTCTTTTATAGAAAGAGTCAAGTGAGTTATTCATGATATTATTAAAAGTTTTACATAAACTTAAATAATGGTGGCAATTTCACTTCTCCTGCTGACTCATACTCTAAAAACCTCTGCCTCGCATTCCAGCAAAATAGAAATCTGCTTAAGTAATTCCTAAATTTATGGTATTTAGCAAGACATCTACAACATAGACAACTGCATTTAGATTTTATAAAATAATGAATTACATCTGGATAATCTGAAATTGGAGGTGTGCTCTTAGTTAACTGCTGAGATCTTTGGTGTATAATGCCTAATGGAGACTTTTTTCCCTTTATTTTGTCTAGTGTTGAGGGTGAGGCTCCAAGTAGTGAAACTGGCACATCTTTGGATAGCCCATCTACCTACCATCAAGGACCTATAACACATAGTTCAGCTATAAGCCCAGACCATTACGACCACTCTGCTTACGGGCTGTATTCTGTCTCCCCTGGGCAACAAAGATCCCGGAGACCTAAGCTTCAGCATTCAACATCCATACTGCGAAAACAAGCAGAGGAAGAAGCTATTAAAAGATCAAGATCACTTTCTGAAAGCTATGAACTATCTTCAGACCTACAGGATAAGCAGGTATTTCATCTATGTTGTTCTGTTTATGAATATGGCAAAGGCAGTTATTTATATGGAAGCAAAAAATACATTAGATGAGCTCAGGTGTGCTGCTGAAATGACAGATTTTTATTTTCTGACTCCAAGTTAGTTCATAACTGGCATAGTTAAATGTTATTGAAGTTCCAGTTTCCTCCACTCTGCTTTTCCTTGGCTCACTGAGCTACAGTTGAAAGTAATGGTAATAAATACTTTTCATTCCATCCAGGAAGAGCACACACCAACTGCTGCAGCTTCCTGAGCCTGACGAAGGGTTTTTGAACCCGAAAGCTTGCTTAATAACTATTCTCCAACCATTTGGGTTGGTCTAATAAAAGATATCAAATTCACCCAAGGAACCTTGTCTGGTAATAAATAAGGAATTTTCTTCAAAGAAATAACTTAATTCTCTAGGAGAAGCGATTTCATGCATTTGGCTTATATTGTTTACAGGATAAAACAATGTAAGTTTTTTTTTTTTCAAGGAAATGAATCATTTTAAACTGTTGGTTTTTTGTTTTTGAAAGAAAAACAATTGCCACTGTGCTTTCACACTAAATTCTTAAGGGCCAAACTTGAGATCTTGACTTAGTGTTTATTTAGTTGTGCAAAAATCCCATTGGGTTCACTAAGAAGTGACTATGACTCATAAAGACATAAGGATGCATCCCTGAAAAGACTGTTCTCTCAGAATTATGAAATTTCAAATGCATGTTTTTAAACTCTACCTTGAGAAGAGTCTTATTTCAAAGGTGTTAGCTTCTACATTATTTTCATGTGTGTCAGTGCTTTCACCATTCAGAGCAGCGCTGTCCAATGCGCAGCCCCAGAAGTTTTAACTGCTGGCCACTGGGCTCCTGGTTAGGGCACTGCTCCTCCCTTGTACTCCTGCTGCTGCCAGCTCATCAGCTGGTTGTCCAGCTCACCCTCCGTCCTCCAGCTTCTGTTTCCTGCCCCTGCCATGGAGAGACAGGGTGGTGCACCTCACGGGATGGACACAGTTTGTGGCCAGGGGGTTGAGGGGACATGGGGGGCCCATGCAGCATGTGGCTGGGGGGCATTTGGTCCTTGTAGTGTGTGGTTGAGGGATCTATGGCCCACTTGGAAGTTGGACTGCCCTAGTTTAGAGTAACAGTATTTTTAACTGGCAAGTGAACAATAAGCATCCATTCCAGAGACCCTACTTGTGATACATTTTCTTATTTACTGTGGACTATGACATATGTCACTTTGTTTTTGCTTTAATTTTTGCTGTGATAATTATGGTCAACTGGGAAAGCAAAATGTATGGACATTATCTGAAAGGTAATGGATTCTAGATGGTACTAGTATTAAGCCTTCTGCCTATTGTTACTATAACAAGTCTTGCAAAACAGATGTACTTCAAAAATGTACTTCTATGTGGTATAAAAGTTAGTGCAATAGAGATCAGTATTTCATTCATACTAGAACCAAAACACTTTTTAAATTTAATGATGGTAAAGAAAAAAATAATGGTAATGATGATGATAAAAAGCTCATTTATCACATTGTAGTTGGCATGTAAGGGAATAAAGTTTCAAAACATTGGTATATTCTATAACTACAAAATTGTTTGGACAGTGAAACAGTAATTCATTGAGCTGTTTATCCAAGAGTGTAAGGTCCTGCAGGGAGGGATTGAGCTGTTCCTAGTGTTTCCCTACATACTGATAGTAGGCCACAAAAATTAAGTCTTTTTCATTTTGAATTTATTTAAATAAAGGATTTTAGTTGCTATACAGTGCTATTACACTGAGGTGTGGAAGACCAGATTCTGAGCTTTGTTGAGGAGATGCAGCCCAAGGATGAGGGGCAAAGGTGGTTTTAAGCTATCATTTTTATTCCCCAACATACTTTCCTGAGGGTATATCCTTCTGCTTGGACACCAGGGCACCTCCTGGTTCTTGGAGCAAACCTTAATAAAGCCAGTTTTATCAAGTCTCTTTGCCAACCCTGAATAACAAACCCTTCCCTCTGCGGCATCTACCCTAGAACCTGAACCAAGGCGCTGTCACAGAGCTCTTGGTTTGCTTGAAGATACACTGCAGACTCCCTACAGAATTCCATCCACCGCTTTTCTGTTATCTTAAGAGAGAATCAGGGCTGCAGGTGTGAGTTTGAAACACATGTTTGGATTGACAGATGTATGTACCAAAAGGTGGTAAAAAAAAAAAAAAAGAGGATAATCACTACAATGGAAAATTTTAGTAGAAATCACAAAAAAATCAATTAAAAGATATTAGAAAAATATATGTAAGGCTTTCAGAGATAGCAAGATAATATTAGAAATTTATTAAAATCCAGCCACAGGACCCAGTGAGTGATTTTTTTTTTAAGTGCCTTTCAGTCAAAGTGCTGCCACTCACCCACCCCCAAAAAAGTATATATTGATAATCTGGATATTGCTTAAGATCAATAGCATTTAGATCAACAGCCTTCAAAAATTTTATGGAAAAAAACCAATTATCTCTGGGGAAACAATATTTTAAGGAAAAATCAGCTTTTATTTTCCTGTTTCTTACCAATTCTTCTGTTCCTTCTGAACTAATTTAACTTTTTTGAAATATAAGTGAAAATCACACACTGTTTGGGATTGATGCAACTCAGTGGTTCTCAACCTTTTGAGAGTCAAGATACCTCTTAGTTTCACTTGTTTTTTTGACTATGGAAAAATAATAGAACCATTTTTTCTGCTACAGAGAACTCAGAAAAGCATCTATAGGTCAGAATGTTTTTGTGGAGTCCATTTTAAATCTCACAGTGCTAATATTGGGTGGCACCCTTAAATTTTGTGTGGCACCTCACAACATCCGGGGGCACTGCAGCACTCTGAGAATTACTGATTATAATCACAACACATGAAGTCCATCCATGTTAATTAGTCAGTTGGTCTAATAGTAAGTACATTTGGATGGGATGTAACAATACTTATTAAAAGTACTAATTATTAATAGTCTTTAGAACATCTTAGAAATATCTTAGAACATCCTGGTGAAGGAAACAACGGCAAGTATTATCCCCATTTTAAACATGAGAAATTGCAGTAGAGAATCTAAAGCCATGGACAGACTGAGGCACCTGAAGCACTTCAGACTGAAGCATCTGAAGCACCCTGAATCCCAGATCACTTCGAAGTCAGCCCCAACCCCGCTCCTTCCTAATTGGAGCACTCCAAAATGGCTGCAGAAGCATGCAGTGGCACACTTCTCCAGCTGGGGGGCTAGAGAGCATGATTCCCTGCGTGCTTCAGTCTTTGTTATCAGAGGGTTCCCAAGGACGACCAAGCGAACAGGAGAGCATTCATTGATTGTCCATCTGCCTCCCCTTCCCACAAGGGGTGGGGAGCAGAGTGCTGTGGAATGCTGAAGGATTGATTGAGCACAAAGACCTTTCAGGAAGTTGTTCAAAAGGAAGTGCTTCAAAGATGTCCATTACTTTTTATGGTAATTTTTATGCACTTAGGCAATTCTTAAAGTGCTTCTTGGGCTGTCTGCATCTCTACCCTCATTGTTTGGAGTGCTTGAAAGGAACCTACACCCCCATCCCTCCTGTCCCTCCCCCGACCAGGACTTGCTTGGCTCCAGCAGTGGTGAACACTGATAAAAGTGGCTACACCCCAAGTGGGTTGTGGGATGGGAGTTGAGAGGGCTAACTGATTTGGGAGGAGTGTGGCAGCAAGGGGCTGGGGGGCAGCAAAAAATAGCCCAGTGCGGGGAGGGGGTAAAAAGGACAGCCCCAGGGCTGGGGCCAGTGACTGGGCACAGCCCCAGCGTTGCAAAAGGAAAGTCTACAGAAGTTCCATGTACCAGTTTGACCTAAATCAAATAAGTTTCATACTGCATAGATCCAGGTTTATCTTAAACTGGGTTCTGCAATTTTTAGACTGGTTTGTGTAAATGGAACTTCTGTACAGTCACAGGTTTAGACTGATTACCAATCACTGAGACCGGGTCTGTAAATATAAGGTTGACACCAGGATGGGCTAAGTTTAAATCAGGTAGCCATTTTGAACCTGATTTAACTTCCCCACATGTCTGTAATTAGCTCATGCAAGATTGTTCCCTATAGTATATGGTTTCCAGTGCTTTGCCTACTGTAGTTTAAATATGCATACTAATACTGTATATTTTACTTCTCTGGAATTATCATTTCATAGTCCGAAACAGTAATAATAATTTACATTTTGTTTTAAAAATTAGTCAATTTTCTTTGAACATTTTATGAGGAATAAGTCTGAAAAAGGCTAGGAATAGGACTCCAAAAGAATGGTATGTCATTTGTCACTAAGTTAAATTGATTACATCTGTTACAATTATAATTGGAAACACTGGTGAGTGGTTGTCTTGTGTGCCTCTGCAACAGTAAAAATAAAGGATGTAATAAGTTTAAACTTATCTTTATGAATGCTGAACAGTCTTTATGACTGAAGTAAATCAATCTTGTAGGTAGATAACGTATTATAAGAGCTATCTCTCTCGAACTACATGGGTTTGGATGTTCAGTCCTTTGCAAGGCCAGACAGTATACCTGGTAAAACTTTGCAGTCTTGATTTTCCTTAAAGTGGAAAGATTCTGGTAGTAGTGCACAATCAGAATGATTGCATTAAGTTTATAAAGAATTGCATCTTCGCAACAACCATCTCTAGAAGAGAGAGAGAGAAAAAAAAATTGTTTTTAGAGGAGACAAATGCAAATTTATCAAAATTCAGATGGAAAATTTAAAACTTTTTGTCAGCTCATTGTTTCTATATGACAGATATATATACATGTTAGAGGTTTTTTAAAGGAAATTTCAAATCCTTAGCTATGCAGTTCTGTATAGATAGTGAAGCCTTTTGAGCTTTTTTTTTTAATTTATTAAATATTTTATTGTTTTCATAAGTTACTTAGATGTAATATACTGAAAATAAATAATTTTATCTGATATTTTTAAGATGTTTATCACTGTGGTGTCTAGGCATAAGTGGCACCTAATAATTTTAGAGTCTGTGCTTGATGAAGTATTTATATTTCTTTCCCTTGTAGGTGGAAATGCTAGAACGGAAATATGGGGGCCGTCTCATAACTAGACATGCTGCTCGTACTATACAAACAGCTTTTCGCCAGTATCAGATGAATAAAAACTTTGAGCGACTTAGAAGTTCTATGTCTGAAAATCGTATGTCAAGGCGCATTGTACTGTCCAATATGAGAATGCAGTTTTCCTTTGAAGGACCTGAGAAAGTCCATAGCTCCTACTTTGAAGGGAAGCAAGTTTCTGTTACAAATGATGGGTCAAAATTAGGAGCCCTTGTTCAATCTGAATGTGGTGACCTTGGGGAATCAGCTACTATGAAATCTCCAGCAGCATCCACTGACTTTGCTGATGCTATAACAGAACTGGAGGATGCTTTTTCAAGACAGGTCAAATCTCTTGCAGAATCGATTGATGATGCTCTAAACTGCCGAAGCCTACATTCTGATGAAGTCCAGACACCTGATCAAGTCAGAAGTCGTGAAATAGAGAGAGAGAATTGTACTCAAGCTAAGCCAGCAATCCATAATGTAGATCATAGGAAACTTGATGAGATGACTGCATCATATAGTGATGTCACATTATATATTGATGAGGAAGAACTCTCTCCACCCTTACCTCTTTCCCAGTCAGTGGACAGACCGTCTAGCACAGAATCTGACTTGAGGCTTCGGTCTGTGAATTCTTCTCAGGAGTACTGGTCCATGACCCACAAGGATGATAAGATAGACACTGATACAAGCTGCAGAAGCACCCCTTCATTGGAATGCCAGGAGCAAAGGATACGAATGGATCATCTTCCATTGCTAACTATAGAACCACCTAGTGACAGCTCAGTGGACTTAAGTGATCGCTCAGAGAGAGGTTCATTAAAGAGGCAAAATGCATATGACCGAGGGGTCTCTAGTCAACAAGGAAGCCCAAAACATATCCCACATGTTATTCCTACCAAGATTATAACTCGAGAAGAACAGGAGGCTAGACACAGGCCAAGGCCTATTGATAGTCATTTAGCTATCAATGGCACAGCAAACAGGCAGAGCAAATCGGAGTCTGATTATTCTGATGGAGACAATGACAGCATCAATAGCACTTCCAATTCTAATGATACAATAAATTGCAGCTCAGAGTCTTCTTCTAGAGACAGCCTAAGGGAACAGACCTTGAGCAAACAGACCTACCACAAGGAAACTCGAAACAGTTGGGATTCACCTGCCTTCAGTAACGATGTTATCAGGAAACGCCATTATAGGATTGGACTGAATCTTTTTAATAAGTAAGTACAGTGCTTCTCTGTTTTCTATCCATAATTATTATTTCTGTATTGGTCCCTTGAATGAAGAAATATATAACTCAACATCAAATCATGGAAAAAGATTTGGTAATGTAATGCTGGTTTTGCCATCAAAAATAACCACCTTACTCTCATTAGAGGAGTATATATAAAAAGCAAAAGAGAACGCAATATGTGTTTATAGGAATCAGAGTAGCTAGACATGGAAATGAACTGATCACACAGTTGTTCTTTGTACAAATGCGTAATTGTTCTGTGTGGCAAGTTACAGGTCATCATGAATAAAATTGGCATCTTTGTAGTTAGCAGTCAGTTTCAGAAGAAAAAAAATTGCGCTGTTGCTAAAGATTGCAGACAACATGGCAAAATGAACCAGTTGCCTCTGGAAATATGTCTGTTCCACCCTGTCCAGGTTTTGGCAGTTGTAGGTATAATACAATCAGCTTTTCTGCCCATTTATTCAAAAGTGGATGTTTTAAAGTTGGTTGCTAAGGCACTGTTAATGTCAGTGGGAGTTTTGCCTTTGTTAGGATTTCATTCAGTCAACTTTTCAAAACGGGCACCAAATTCATTGAGTAATATTTAGGCAAAATCAGTATTCAGAGTTTGTTTATTGTAAGCACAATAACTGTATTCATATTATTCCCATTTGTTTTCCTACCTAACAATTTCTAAGAAATGTCATGAAAAATAATCATTGGCCTCTCTCAAAACTATTGATGCTTTATTAAAATAATAATACATTCTTATTTGAGAATATTGTATGGCTATTAAAGCTATACATATGGTGCAAATACTACTGTTTAAAAATTCTGTTGTATTCCAGTTACTAGAGTTATGTAGTCAGATCCAATTACAGATAGCATTATCTGGTGGTTAGAGCAGAAATGGAGTAATAACATCCCTGAATTCTTTTGCTGTGATTGGCTTGCTGAATGGTAAGTTATTTCACTTGTGCGCCTCAATTTCCCCATCTGTAAAATGCATATACAATATGAATTTACAAACATTCATGGTTTACATCATTTTTATAAATTTCCTCGGAATATTTAGATGGAAGGGGCTTTGTAAGGACCAAGATTTTACTTTTAAAACTATAGGCAGTCTATAATGCTTTTTCTAAGAGTGTTTGAATTTGTCTGCAGGGTTTTGCAGGATCTCTTTGTTTTGGATTTTGAAACTTCTAGTGAGCTACCTAGATATTTCATAGCGTGCTTTGTAGCAATTTCATACAAGTTAAATCTGTTTACTCCCCCTTTTTGCTGAGAGTGCTGTAATTTTTTTATTTGAAGTAATTAGTCAGCAGTTCAACTGCTGTTAACTCTAACATAGCAAATCATTTTATTCTTTAGATGCTTTCATAGGAGGCTATGTAATGCAGTGCTAAATATGGGGTTAGCCAGGTCTGACTGAAAAAACCCCGTGGGATAATGTATGCAAGAGAAGTTAATTAGTGTCTTGTCAGTGGGTTAAAGGTTCCTGTAATCTTGTGAAGCAAAGGTTTTTTGCATGCTTTTCCTTCTTAGCAAGTGAACTGAGGGAGAAAGATACTTACATTTTCTACACTTAGAATGTAGTAAATCATTCACATTTCTTGAAGAAGGAAAGGGTTCTTAAACTGTATGGATGACTTTTAAGGGGCCTACTCTTGTTCACTATTTGCACAGTCATTGGTTCCAAGCTTTCCTTGGTTATTGACCTGTGGGCCTAACAGATGGTATGTTTTGTGGGATAGAGAGACCAGACTTAAGAAAAGGGGGAAAATACTCTTGTGCAGATAAGCAATACTATCAGGGGTTGAAAGATGCTTCTTAAGTCACGTGCTTCCATGCCAGTATGAGGCTGACAGTGAAAAATAAACCTCAGACATTGAGTGTAGAAAAGACTGTTCCTCAAAGAACATTGCACCATTTGCTGCATTGTTGGTTTGGATGGCTTGGAGGAGATAATGCTACTGAATTTGCCACTGAGTTGGTGAGATGACTTCTGTAGCATTTCAGTGGCAAGTTCTCGGACAAACAGCGTTATGCAGCAATCCAGGTTATGTCCTTGAGTTTATTGGGGATTTTTGTTCTGCACATTTATTTGATGTTCGTATTTCAGCTTCTGGATTGTTACATATATGTCAGCTCTTACAGACTTGTACTGAGTCACCCAGATTGCATAGGTGGGACCTTCGCTAGACAGTATCCAATTCATATGCGTCTTGCTCATCTTTAAACCCAGAAGAAACCCTGTTTCTTCTGCTTTCAAAAACAGCACAATCTAATGCAGCATAAATCTTTTAACAATTAAACTAAGATAGTAAGGAAAAAGACTTTAGTGAAATTTATTATTCAAAGTTATAGTAAGATACGAAAAAGATTAACTGAGGGACAGAAATTGCTTTGGAACACCCCTGGGGTCCTCAGTGGCTTACAAGTGACATCACTTCACTGTAAAGAACCCTCCCCCACTTTTAGTTATATTACCAGGATATACTATATAGAGTGTCAGTTTAAATTAACTTCTGATTTATCTTCAAATAATGTCTTGAGTCTGTTGTCAGCATGTAAAGTACAGCATCATATACACATCCAACAGTAACTTAAAAAAAATGGCTGCATCCTCTCTGTATTTGTTTCACTGGATACATTTTACACCCAAGTATACCTGGAGAAGTTTAGAGAATTCCAATGACTATACATTACATTAAAACCAACTAATTAAGGAAGCTAAGATTACCCCAGATCTGTATGTAGCAGAAGGACCTGCAAGCATATTGTTTATAGCTACTGTCATTTTATCTCATCTTGCAACTGTTCTCAGAATTAAAAAACTAAAATATACAAATAAACATTGCAGTCGTCTTGTATTTTGAGTTGAGGGAAGGTATTGTTTTCTTCCAGAAATGTAGTAAGGGGAAAATCTCTTCCTTTAATAGGAGGGGGTGTACCTTTTGTTTCCTAATTCAGTCTGTGATTTTAGTTCTGAAAAAGCAGGACTTTAAAAAAAAAAATTGCTGTCTATTACAACAATGGAAATTCCAGCACATTTATAAATATGGTTCTGCTTGCTTTCACATCTAGGCAATTGTTTTCCAAAGCCAAGTGCAGTTTTTTTTCCCTAAAGAGCATTTTTCTAAGGGGTCAGTTTTTTCACTAGAGTGACACTTTTAAACTAGACTAACATAGAAGAACTGTAGAATGGTTCCAGATTGCTCAGGTCAGACAACTTCCAAAAATAGAAGTGTGTTGGGCAGTAAAGAGCCACAGATGCAATGAACTGCCTTTTTTAAACTTGTGTTCTAAGCTGGCATCAGAATAGGAACATTTGTTTTTGTGTTGTAAAAACATGTACATTTTAAAAGAAGTGTTGTAGCATCTGTTACTTTTGAAATTGTTAACCATAAATTACATTATTTTTGCAAAATGGATTCTAAGGTCTGAACATACAAGTTTTAAGTTGTAGCAGCAAATACATCCTGTCAGTGTGTTGATAAAAAGATGTTACCACTTGCTCCCTGTGTAGAGGAATGACCACAGCTGCTGCCTTATGTATGTGACTGTTAGGGAATCCCAGGGAGCCTTGTTGTGTCTTTATTTAATATGCAAGTTCTGCCCTGATACAGTAGGTAATGCACATTGCTAGAAGCCCACAGATAAAAGAAGGGGTCGTTTTAAAATTTGCTGTGGCCAAGTCTGTGGTTATGTCAAGTAGGTTGTTTGGGTAGGTCAGCTGGAGTTAGTCTTAGGAACTGCTTCACATTGTCTAGTGCAGGGGTAGGCAACCCCTGGCATGCGTGCCAGAGAGTGGCACGCAAAGGCTTTTTGCTTGGAACACACACCTCAGGGCGGCTGGCCAGGAAAGGGCCAGGGCTGAGCTGCCACAACAAGGATCAGGCCTCCTGTAGCTTCCCTGCTGTCTACCCCTGGTACACCAACATCTTACAAAATGAGGTTTGCAGGTGCTTTGGTGTTCTGTCCAAAAACGTTGCTGAACCCTGGTATACTGGCTCCTTTGAGACACCGGGGATCTAAGGCTGTTGCTGATGTCTTCTCATCTCTGCCTGGGTTTTGAATACATTACTTGTTTAGGACTCCAGCTTCTTTCTGTCTCAACCAGTTTTATTGTTTACTGCTACTGTAAATCATGGACATTATCAATAGAGGACTGAGGAATTGGTTTCTGAGTTGCACATTATCTCCAACTTTCTCATTTCTGTGCTGTATCCTTACTTTGTCTGTGTTTCTCCCCTTTTTTGGTTATCTATTTTAAAGGCCTGTATTGCACAGGTGTCTTGGAGAGATGTTAATTTATGAGTGTTATATCTCGCTAGGACAGAGGTTAGAACCTGTAAATGTTTGACAGTTGTCCCAGGGATACAAGCATGGGGGAGCAAGGAACCCTGCCCGCCCAGGAACACGGGACAAGGGGAACCCAACCCCAAAAGAGAAACTCAGTAAAAGAGAAAAACTTACCCCTTCTAGGACGCCGACAATCTGAGAGAACAAAAGCAAAACCCCTGCAGTTCATTAGCCACGCTTATCTGCAGCTGGAGCTGGGTGACACCGCCCAGTGGATTCAAAAGCCAGCTCTGAGAGGGAGCGAGTGGGGATTCCGGGAGCAGGAGATTCTGCAGGGATCCCCAACGCCGGGTGCACCCAGCACTGGCAGAAGCAAGAAGATCTGACATGGAGGCTGGTGTCAGTGCCGACAGAGTTTGAAGGAACGTCCCACTCTGGCCGCGGATGGCATGAGAGCATGGGACCAGGGGCGGCTCAGCGAAGAGCCAAGGAAGACCCTGGCTGGGGCAAGGATGCGGATCTGAGTCAAGGAGATGCACTGGGTTAAGGCTAGGGCTTGGTGGAGGAAAGAGGGCTGCCTAGCCCAATACCCCTCCCCTTTTTCTTTTCAGTTTTTCTTTGACTTCATCTGTAGTTGGTTGGGTAGTTCCTTTCCTTTTTTTTGGTCCATTGGTGTTCTTTTCTTCCTCTTTTACTTTGATGCAGGCTCTCACTGATTACGTTGTTGTAGATAGGTCTTAAGGCAACAGTAAGGGAATTCTGGTGAAGGAAAAGAGCAGTGGTAGCAAACAGCTCCAGATGGAACCACCAGGCTATTGAGACACATCTCCATGGGCAAAACATCCAGAGGCCCCTGGGTCAAGATGAAACAAAGGTTGAACCAATGAAAGTGCAGGGAACGTGAAGATCCGGAGTTGATATCACCGGAAGGGCAAGCCACACTAAGATCTTAAGGCTCATCTCGAGGGCTGGCATATGGATGGGGTGTAGGGGAGGTAGAGCCCCACATACATCCACCGGGGGGCACGACAACTCTGGAGGTCCCCTCAACAGGAGTCCCCACCATTGAAGATCTATCTGAAGTTGTGGCCGGTGAGTTTTGGGGTTCTCCCCGAAGTGACCGAGGGTCTTCTCCAGAATTGTATGAAGTCCCATCGTGTCCAAAACTAGGCGCACATGCTAAAGCTGCACAGGAGGGGATAATCAAACTGAGACAGGCACAACAATAAACTGACACACTTAAATTTTCCAGATCTCTCTCTCTCTCTCTCTCTTTTTTATGTTCGCTCTCATTTTCTAGGAAGGGTGGACAAATCTGGAAAGCTACTTTTGCTGTGGCTGAAATCATCTGTGTTCTTTCCCATTTTAAAAACACTTGCCGATAAATGTTAGTATTCCTGCTTGTTGTAAATTCTCCAGAGCGTTTCTCAATGCTGCCAGGAATTGTGAAAACAATTTTCATGTTATACAGTGTTGAGTCTCTGATCCAAGGGTTACAAAAGCCCTACCTGCTCCATTCATAATTTCATTACATTTAAAGCCTTCATCAGTTCAAAACATCAAGGGATATATTCTTGGACATCCCTACAAATATGATTAAAGGTATTTTTCATTACACACATGCTCCAAAAATTATTTGATACATCTTCATAGACCCTGAATGGGTCCAGAAGAAAAATAAAAAAAATCAATACTTTTCTTTAACTGTTCTGCATGTGGAAGATGGAACTGTTCTATGTCAAATAAAGGGATCGCTCTTTTAGGAGAATTTTGTAGAATGATATTTGTCTTTCATAGGACATTTACTAAGTCTGCTACAGACTTTTGAAATAAAATTCTTGAAATTTATAGATCAATGGGGGGCAACCTTTTAGGGAGGTTTGTCACAAATTATCCCCAAGTGTCACTCCAATCCACTTTCCCTGCCCGATCTGCTGCTCTTCTTTCTCCTCTCAACCCTGTGTTCCCTGCCTAATCTACTGCTCTGCTTTCTGCTTCCTTCCCTGTGCTCCCTGACCAATTTGCTGCTTTGCTTTCTGCTTCCTGTCGAATCTGGTGCTGTGCTGCCTATTGAAAACAATAACCTTGAAATTAAACGTGGCCATAAGAATTTGCATGTGGTACCTATAGACTTGGTTCATCCAGAATTGATGCAAGTTATCTTTATTTGGAAACTCTTGCAAGTTTTACTACGGGTGTTTCATAAACACACTTCTGAGCAGCACTTTGGCACCTACTTACATCTAGCATAAACTATTTTTATATATATTATATTTTGTTTCAAGGGCCAGATCAGTTCCAAATTCACTTGGGCAAATCCTAAGAGTCAAGTTCCAAACTTAAACTGAGTAGAACTAGTTATTCAAGTTTGTGTGGCTCTGCTACTGGACATAAATCCTCCCTCCCAGACCCATCTGTGTGGGGGTTCAGGTGCACTCCAAATCTGAGACAGGTAACTTATATGTAAACACCAGGCCTGGAGATCTTAGGGTTTAGATGCCCTCTAGTCTCACACTCAGCCAAAAGACCTAGAGGCAAGCAAAGGAGAAAGTAAGAAAGTAATCCCCTGTTACCACAAAATTGTCCAATCAAATTTCCTGCATTGGGGGAAACTTGCAGGGGTTAGCCTGCCCAGAGTGCAAGGATAGGCCTCACCCTGGGAAAACCACCTTTGTGATCATGGGATCTCCCTTGCATTGTATTAGTCCAAAGCCAAAAGGCTCATGGTTTGCCACAGTTCACAGGGCCCCACCAAAGGCAACAACATTTTAAGTCATGGTGAGCCACAACACTGCATACCCACAATCCCTCCGCTGGCCCTTCTCTCTGCCTGGTATATATGATTAGTGTATCCCTGCCCTCCATGGTGACCCCACAGTTCAGCACTGCTCAGTATGTGTGTGTCACAACCCAAGGGTGTGATTTTGTTTTTGTGTGTGCTTTGGCACCACTGAATTATTTTCCCGCTGTTTGAAGCTTTCTTTGCAGGGTGCATTTCTTCTTTGCAGCATAGAAATGCACGTTGCAAGGAGTTCCCGCCATTTGTATTAAAATTCGAGCCCCATTATTGGCTTGTGTTAAAATATTCCCATGTGGCGGCTAGCGATTGGCTTGCTAGCCGTATAAGAGGCTTGAGTGGTTTCCGCCCAAGTTGGAGGACTCCACAACCATCTGGAGAGAGCAAGAGGAGGGCTTCACGTTTTGTGAAGCACTCTAAGCGCTGCGGAGCCTATTGGACCCAGCGTATTCAAAGAAGGCAACAGGGGTCTGATCAGCCTCTAGCCTCTCCCCATCACCGAGCACAATCCTCGACGTATCCCTCTTCCCTGCGCGCAAAAAAGGATCCACGGAGCCTAGGTGTCGCCTGCTTTCTCCGACCCAGCGTGCCCGGGCTGCTGGCCACAGCCCGCACGGCACGAAAAAGGGCCCGGATCACTCCCGGCCTGCACAATGTGTATACTCCAGATACTCCCCAATACTCCCCACTAATGACTGGAACCAGGTGTTCTTGTCACAAGTCCTGTGATGCTCAAAAAAATTATGTGTAGATGAGACACAGGGCAATCTGATCTGGCTTCAATTTGTGGAGGGTGGAGCCACAGTAATCATATGTGCCAAACTGAGATAGGAGTCAACAGAAGTATTTGGGGTATGCAGTGTAGTGGCTTACCATGACTTGAAAACAACTTGGCAGTGAGGGGGACTGTGCTTAATGGGCACTACGTTATGTCTTATTCAGATGGATTGCACTAACCTATCCTTGTGGTTCCCTTCAGCATTGTGGCCTTTTTGGCTAAGATCAAATGTAACGTTTTTGGCACCAAGTGGAGGATGTCAGGACTGGCTCTGACTCTGCTGGTGCTGGCCTAGTATTGCAATACCTCCAGGCCTGGTGCCAGTTCCCTGCAGAGGGAACACCCGCCTGTTTGTTTGTTTGTTTTTTTAGGGGCCACACACAAAAAAGATTCCCATCAGCATATTTGCCTAATGTGGGCCATATATTTTATAGTCATGCTCTGTTTTGGCTTCATTTAATCAGCTTCATAGTTGGTTTCTATTACTGAGCACATGCTGCTTTTGGCAGCAGTTTAATGATAGACAACGTATTTAGTGAAATTTCTTTGTCTGCGATTATAAGACGAAGGGCTCTTTTCCCCCTGCCAATTGAGGGGGAAGGGGGAAACTCATCTTAGAATCAAGTAATTATGGTAGTTTGGTATCTTCTGGGGAGAAATTTAGATTATATCTAATTTCTAAAAGAAGACGGATAAGAGCTGGTCTTACTCCTTTTGCTTCACTTTGGGTGCGTCTACATGTTCATTAATGCTCTGTAGTTACTGTGTATTAAGTTTAGAACTTGGATAATCAAGTACTAAATCAATGCGCAGTAACTTGTGCCACTGCACAGTAGCACCCGCACATGGGTTTTTTCAGACATTAACTGTGCAATAGCCTTATACTACTGCTCAGTAGCATATTATAGATTCATAGATTCATAGGATCAGAAGGGAGCTCAATAGATCATCGAGTCTGACCCCCTGCATAGGCAGGAAAGTGTGCTGGGTTCAGATAACCCCAGCCAGATGCCCATCTAACCTCCTCTTGAAGACCCCCAGGGTAGGGGAGAGCACCACCTCCCTTGGGAGCCCATTCCAGACCCTGGCCACTCTAACTGTGAAGAAGTTCTTCCTAATGTCCAGTCTAAATCTGCTCTCTGCTAGCTTGTGGCCATTATTTCTTGTAACCCCCGGGGGCGCCTTGGTGAATAAAACCTCACCAGTTCCCTTCTGTGCCCCCGTGATGAACTTATAGGCAGCCACAAGGTCGCCTCTCAACCTTCTCTTGCGGAGGCTGAAGAGGTCCAGGTGCCCCAGTCTTTCCTCATAGGGCTTGGCCTGCAAGCCCTTAACCATACAAGTGGCCCTTCTCTGGACCCTCTCCAGGTTATCCACATCCCTCTTGAAGTGTGGCGCCCAAAACTGCACGCAGTACTCCAACTGTGGTCTGACCAGCGCCCGATAGAGGGGAAGTATCACCTCCTTAGATCTATTCGTCATTCATCTGCTGATGCACGATAAAGTGCCATTAGCTTTTCTGATGGCTTCGTCACACTGCCGGCTCATGTTCATCTTGGAGTCCACTAGGACTACAAGATCCCTTTCCGCTTAGTAGTGGTTTTGCCCGGCATGCTATTGCTCAGTGTTAGTATGTGCTACTGTGCAGTTAGCATCTCATGTATTTGCGCCCTTTATGAAGTAAGGGGACCTCGCTGAGTGGAGGTCTCTTTGAAGAAGCCTCAAGTATTATGATAAGAAAAAATATTTTTGAGGGGGTATAGAGAGCTTCTTTTGCTAGTGTCTGCATACTGCATACATAATTGTTGCATACTGAGTGCCACAATTATGATGTACAATTTTGTTTTGTCAAACCTAGACTGCCTGATTTCCTTTCAAAATGAGCCTATGTAATGATATTTTATTAACTGTGGGGACCGTAATATTGAGAATTAGCACTCTTTTAATACCCTATATAGGGACTTGTGTTGCAAATCTTTGAAATAAGAATTTAACCTCAAGGGAAGAAAAATTTTCTTCTGTAGTTCTAATAATTCACATTATTAACTTGTTCTTTTCTGTTAAATCTTGTCTCTTCAATAGAGGCACATAATTTTCATCTATTTTTTTTAAGTTTGACTGATTTTACACTCCTGCAAACCTTCTCACAATCCTTTGGTAAGCGATGAATTGCAAATCTTTAAAAATTGTTGTCAAGATTTATAAATATATATCTGCACCTGTCTGCTTCACCCACATTCTGTGCCTTCCAGTGTTGTGAAGCTGTTAGAACTTTAATAACCTTTTCAGGTTATACTGATTGCTAATTTTTTCAAATTTCAGTCTGATGCTGAAAATAATTCCATTGTCACTTAGTGTCATGCATGTGTTGTAATGTCTGGGCTGAAATTTTTTTTGTTTTGTTTCACGACTGCCTCTGTCTCCATAAAAACTTTAAAAGCTTAATAGAAACCTGAAAATACTTCTGCTACTCTTTGGCTTTATTACATGTATTTTCAGGAGAGAGGGTTTCTTCACCCTTCTTCATGTTTTATTTAGCTTTACGGCTGTTAGTCCTTAATATCTTGGTAAATTGTATTTGTTCTTCAAAGTATATTTGGCTCTGCAGAAACAAGAGAATTGGTGGAGGACTGGGGAGAGGAATGCTTGCTCAAGACTTCGCATCACAGAGGAATTTGTCAACCTACAATATATATGGAGAGTCTAAAAGGGATTTTAGTGTTGTTGCTGCAACATCTGGATTGCAGACTATTCAGTGACAAACTGTTTCAGAAAACATGAAAATCAAAGCACTGTATGCATTTTGTCCTTTAACATACAGAGTAAATGTGTAAGAAAGAAAACGTTCAGAATCTGACTTTCATTAACTCTGAAAAGATTTACCCCATAGGTTAGAACACCCAGGGAAAAAGCCTGTGTTTTCAATCTGGCTTTTTGTATTATGCATACTAGTATTCTCCCTGTCCCTCCCCCTCAGCCCCCCAAGGATTTTTTTTCCAGCAAAATAGGCACCTCAGTTCCTGAATGTAATGTTCTACCCAAAGCACATCTGAATTGCGGAGCCATATGACTTCAGCCCATGGTATATTTAAATGTTGGTTTCAAATAAGGGCATGGAGATTCCCTTTATTGCCATTAAAAGGGAATTTAAACCTGACCAAATGTTGAAAATGAGATCTAGCCTTTGAAAGACTGCAGCGTACCCAGCATTAACTGTGTGTAAATGTCTTCGGGAACTGTGAGAAAATCATTACCTCATCTTCAGCCAATCAGATCAGTCTGCTTTGAAACATTCTAAGCACATATTTCCCTGTCACTGCTACGTGCTAGGAATAGGTAAGTGCTCTCTTTTAACAAAGCGTGGATGGGCATTCAAGATATAATCTCTAATTAGAAAATGACCATTATAAAAGGAAGAATTTGGTTGGCTGCCCACAGTTGCACTCAAGTATTTGAAATCATTATGCAGATCAAGATTTATTATCCAGTTTTATTTTTTCTTCACATTTCAGATGACTAGATTCATAAAGTAAAAAGTGGGGGCAACTGCTTTTACAAGCTTACAGGTTAGGAAAAGAATTTACACAAAGATCAGTATAACTGATTGGAAACGAGTGCAAATTTGTAACACAGCAGTGCAGTGCACATAAACCACTTTCAAAAGGGCTGAAACCAGTTTAAGATAAACCTGGGTGGATGTAGTATCAGACTTAACTGATTTAGGTTAAATCAGTTTATTGTACTTCTGTCCCAGATCCCCTCCAGATTCAAGTTAACTCACAGTCCCCCAGAATACCAGAATGCTTTGCACCTCCCCCACAAATCCCCTATTGCAGCCTTGGCCCAAACTGTCTGCTGCAACTGAGCAGGGAGGTGTGCTCTAGTGCACCCTGGCTTCTGGCCTGAGCCACTGCAGGCATGTGACTGCATTTTTAGAATCAAAAGTGAATGTCTGTTCACTTGCTTATCAGTTTAATCTATGCAGCTTAAACTAACCTGTGATGATTGAATCGATTCAGCCTCAGGCTTTTGACTGTCTGTACTTAGCCACAGCGATCAGCTTCTATGTAGGTCAGGGAGGTTTACGCAGGAAGATAGTCATAAAAGAAAACAGTAATTCTCTAACCTCTTTAACAATCTATAAATAACATTTTGCCCTGATGCAAAGCTAGAATGTTGCATTTGAGAACCACTTATCTGAATTGGAGCACTTCAAGGATACTTCCCCTTCTCTTTCCCCACCAGCCTGTGTATTTGACTGCATGTGGGAAAAAGAAGGCTGGTGTGAGGACTCATTCAGGGTCTGCGGACAGGTGTGTCTTATTGGTGTCTTTGCTCTCTTTGTGGGATTGTCCTTTTTCTTCCCACTAATTTTTTTTTAAAGTTCCCCATTTATTCTGTGTTGCAATAATGTAGACCAGGGGTAGGCAAAATGGTAGATCCAGCCAGTGGCTAGACTCCATTTCCCAATAGCCCCTGTCCATGTGCTGGTGCCAGTTTCCATGGAGACCCCAGAAGCAGCCATACTCTGATAGTGTGAGGCTGGGGTTTCAGTGGAGACTGACCCCAGCAGCACTGGCAGGGCACAGAGCTGTTGCAGAGCCTGGCTGGGATCTTGTGGCAGTGACAGCGTGGTCCAGAGCTAAGGCAGAGCCGCGATCTGCAGCCTGCATGCCCCAGGCAGGAGCTCTGCCTTAGCTCTGGATCACAGTTCTGGCTTGGCTCCTTGCAGCAGTGACAGTGTGGTCTGGAACTGAGGCCGACCCCCGATCTGGTGCCTGCACCTCCCCCTACCCAGAGCATGCAGGCTGCAGATCATGGCTCTGCCTTGGCTCTGAACCATGTTGTTATCACTGCAGGATCCCAGCCAGGCTCTGGAGCAGCTGCGCGCCCTGCCATGCACCCTGCCAGAAGGGGTGGCAATAAGGGGAATGTTGGCGGGGTTATAGCCACCCCAAAATTCCCCATAGGTACCCTTCCCAGCGGTGCTGCCGCTGCCCACCCTGCACAGGCGGTGGCAGCTGAGTCTGCTCCACTTCCACCCGCAGCACGGCTCCTCCTCAGCCCCTCACCAGGAAGAGGCTGGAACCGCTGCTGCCTGCCAGATCTTCTGGGGCCAGTTTCTATGGAAACCCCAGCCCTGTGCTATCACAGCAGAGCTAGTGCTGGGGTCCCCATGAAAACCAGCCCCAGCCATGTGGGCAAGGGCTGCTGGGAAATGGAGTCCACTGCCAGCCAGATCTGGCCTGCAAGCTGAACTTTACCCACCCCTGATGTAGACTTTAGAAGTCAGAAGAATCCTAAAGCCAGTTCCTGTTCATCTTAGTTAGTTAGTAGGAGAACTTGTATGAATGAGGTGAACAGGATTTGGCTCCTAACATCATGTTTTTGTTTGCCAAACAGCATTTACAAGCTTAGCTTGGAAACACAATGAAAAATCACTCAGAGCTCTAGCAGCTTGATTGCAGACTGCTATTAGTTTCAATCGAGCAGGATAGCCAGGAGGTGGAGAAGAAGAGGAGGAATGAACTCTGTTTCAGGTGATAATTTTCAGGCCAGCCAGAATCTTATGCAGTAGCTGTCATAATGTGGAATATATAATTTGCCAGCACATTGGCACCTGTGGATAACATAAAGGAACAGCTTTATCTCGTAGAAAATGATGTTGGCATTGTTTGGTTAAGTTCTTTATCCAGTGCTCTAAAAAAAGAGACATTTCTGGAGTGCTTGTTTTTTTCCCCACTACTGGATCAAATAAAACAGGATGCAGAGATCACTTCTTTATTGCTACATTTTACTCTTAGTTACACTTGTTCAAGTAAAAAGTAGCTCTGTTGCCTGGAATGTCATCAGTCTGGATTAACATGGGTATCACTGAGGCTGCAGACAAATGTTGGGGCCCTGCTCTAAATCATGGCACTTTACGTAAAGCACCATGAGTTAAAGCCCCCCTCCCAATCCAACAGATACTCACCTTTTGGGTTGGGGAGGGAGCTGGAGGCAGAACTGTTCCCTTTCCCTGCCTTCCCCTCCCCCCAGCTCCAGGGCTGTCAGCGAGGGAGAGAGTGAGGGGGAAGGGGAGGGAGCTCCCAGCTACTGATTGTCCAGAGCTGAGGGAGAGTGGAGGGGAATGGAGCCCCCTCACCTCATGGGCCCAACCGAGCTCCCCCATACCTGAGCTGGAGTAGCTGGTGTGGGGCCCACAAGATGTAGGAGCTCTTCCCCTCCACCTCTGGATATTCAGCAGCTGGGAGCTCCCTCCTCTTTCCTCCTTGACAGCCCAGGGGTCAGGGCTAGCTCCTCCCCCCACCCCTCCCTAAGAATTAACTCTGGAGGGAGCACAGATTCCCTAAGGTATTCTGCTCTAGAGCTCCTTCATGTAATACCTTATTTGATTAGGATTAATTTTTTACACAATTGGCCATTTTAAAAGCATTTTGCAGCTGTGAACAAGTGTTACGACTAGGGATCCAGGTTTTCCGTTTCCCATGGAAAAACGGAGCAAAAATGAAGATTTTCATCTTTACTGAAGGAAAATGCTGATTTCTCATTTTACTGGAGAAACCTGTAGATTTTGCAGTTTTGTACAGTCCAGCCTGCAAGGGATTGGGAGGGAGTGGGAGGAGGGTGGTCAGACAAGGGGGCATGTGCATGTATGTGCACGTGGCTGCCAGGCAGCCTGAAAAGCAGAAACCGCAGGTAAGTAGTGGGGGAGCAGAGGGATTGAGGTCCCGATAGGGAGGGAGCTGTGCAGGACTGGGGCCGCTGCCCAGGCAGGGGTTGCATTGGGCTTGGGGCCTAGGGCCACAATGTGGAGCTACAGGACCCCAATGAGGAGTGGGACAGGGCCACGGGTGGCTCATCCAGGGGGTTGGGGGTGGGGCCAGCTCCCTACCACTATGCACACTGCTGGGAGGGAAGGGAGGATCCATGCCCCCAGATCTGTGTGCAGGGCAGGGGTTGGGGTGGGCTGCCTGCTGCAAGCTCAGGCTTTCGCTCTGGTTTTCCCCCCCAACCCTCCCCCTGGGGCCTCTGCAGTCCAGTGGGTGCAACCCCATGCTGTAGGGTGCAGTGAGGCCACACAGGAAAACTGCTTGCCTGCTGCAAGCTCTGCGTTGCCCTGGCAAGACATTCCCTGTGCGCATGGCAGGAGCAGGGGGTGGCAGCATAGCGTTGTGCCCCTCATTGCTGCTGCTCATGCAGGGGATGCATTGCCAGGACAGTGCAGAGCTTGCAGCAGCAAGCAGCTTTCCTGCACAGCCTCAGTCTGTCCTGCAGTGCCAGGTCACACCCGCTGGGTTGCAAAGGCCCTGGGGGAGGGCAGCAGGGCAGGAGTCTGAGCCTGCAGAGGGCAGGCCACCCCCACCCCATGCACAGATCTGGGGGGCACAGTTCACCCATGTCCCCTGGAAGTGCACAAAGCAGCTTGAAGCTGTCCCCACCCCTGCCAGAGCCCTCAGCAGGCAGGCAGCAGGTGGAGGGGAACCAGGCTCCATGCTCTGCTGCACTGCAGCAGCCGTTGCCTCCTGCCAGGGGCAGGGGTCTGTGGACCTGGGTACCTGACACCATAGCCCTAGTAGCTGGTGGCCCCCTCTGGCAGGGCTGCGGAGGGGGGCAGGTGGCTGTGGGTGGGCAGTGAGGGACACCAGCAGGACTGGGGTGGGCTTTGGGGGGGAGTGAGGGGCACAAGCAGGGCCAGGGGGCTGTGGGGTGGGGAGCGAGGGGCTCAAGCAGGGTCAGGAGGCTGTGGGGAGCAGTGAGGGGCCTTTCATTTTAATAATGGATTTGGGGGTTTTATCAGAGAATATGCAATTTCTTCATCAAGGAAAACCAGGATCCCTGGTTCTGGCATAGCTGTAGAATGCTTTCAGAACACTTGAAAAATGTCACTTCTCTCTGTGCTCTGAGAGAAGGAGATGGTCTGAGCACCTGCGCAAGGCACTGAGTAAATGTGTATGAGACCAGGTGGAG
>NW_005842088.1:994032-1035205 GCF_000455745.1 Alligator sinensis
CCCCCGACACTGTTGGTGGCGTCTGTGGGCGCTTGCCGCTCACCACCACCCCTTCCCCCCCGACTGTTGACACCACTGTGGCCACCTGCAGGTGGTCCCTGCTTGGCCCGCCCTCACCACCGCAGGCAGCCGCAGTGATGTCGGGCAGTCCCCGGTTGCCGCCGCCACACCCCCACTGACGACACTGTCGCCACCGCCTCTGGGCAGTCGCCATGCCCCCCCCAGCCTCAGGAGGCACAAGTTGTTCATGCCCACAACCATAGAGCTGTGTGGTGGTGATCAGAGATTCTTAAGGCCTTTACTTTACCCCCATCAACCACCGCAGGCAGCCGCAGTGATGTCGGGCAGTCCCCGGTTGCCGCCGCCACACCCCCACTGACGACACTGTCGCCACCGCCTCTGGGCAGTCGCCATGCCCCCCCCAGCCTCAGGAGGCACAAGTTGTTCATGCCCACAACCATAGAGCTGTGTGGTGGTGATCAGAGATTCTTAAGGCCTTTACTTTACCCCCATCACAAGAGGAAGGATGGAAACAACAATAGAGCAATGGATGCTGTGCCTTCCTCCTCCTGCTCATGGCTACAAAGGAAGGGAATTATATTTCCTCCTTAGTCTCCATCCAGCAATATCAAGCTGTTACATTGCAATTTGATCCATAGATCACACAACACTTTAAAGAAGGAGATAGTACTGTATTTACTTGATTCCAAGAGGAGTTCTCCCCCCCCCCCATTTAACATGAGGGAAAAATTCCCTCATCTTGAAATTGAGTATGGAGGGGAGGAGGAGAGAAAACTGCTTCCTTCCCCCTGCCACCTTTGCCCCTGCAGCCTTGGGTCCCCTGCCCCAGCAGTGATCAAGCTAGGCTGAGGCCATGCTCTGTGGCCCAGGCTAAAGCAGGGATAGAGCCTGCTGATGCAGGACCAAGATTAAGTTGGGGTGCGGGGGCAGAGATGGCAAGAAGAGTCAGCAGAGAGGGCTTGATATTTCAGGGGTGGGAGCAGGGACAAGGATGGTAAGCAGCAGAGTGATGCGGGAGACAGGCAGCAGAAGACAAGGTGTGGGGGGGGCAAGAGGTACGGGTTAAATTGGTTTACCCCCCCACCATTTGCCCTCCTACCACTCTCCCACTGCCTGCCCACTGCAGTCTGCCCCTCCATTACCTCCCCACTATCTGCCCTTTGCCATTGCTTTCCCCACTGAAGCTGTGGGGAGGGGCACAATTTTAAGACAATCCTCCTATAATTAGATTCTGTTAAAAATGTATTCATTTTCTACGCACGGAATCTAATTATGGGAGAATCATCTTTAATTCATGGTCATTCTGGTTGTGGATTTTTACAGTATCCTCATCCCCAATAACAGATGGGGAAACTGAGGCCCAAGGAGATATGTGATTTGTGCAAGGCCACCAAACAGGAAGTATTGGACTTGGTAGTTGACCCCATTTCCTGAGTGCTCTTTTGTACTAGAGAACTGTCTCCTCCACATATACTATAAAGTAGGGATGCACTGATAGAGATTTTTGCACTTGATACAGATAACCAATTTTTAAGGAAGAATATCAGCCAAAACCATTTTCTGATACCAGTCTGGCAGCTTGGAGAGCTGCCTCCAGCTGGTAAGTTTGATGAAGGCGGAGAGGGAAAGGAAGGCCCCCGCAGGGAGGGAGGAGAGGGCCTGGAGCTGAGGCAGGGCTGGGACAGGGACAAGCGCTGCCCAGCCAGGCCAAAGCAAGCTCGGGATAGAACTGTGGCTCGTCTGGCAGGGCGCAGGGAGAAGAGGGTTTGCTCCTGCTGCCATGCACCGCTCAGCTGGGAGCTGCTGGTCCAGCGGCTCGTCCAGTGCTCGCCTGCTCATCTCGTGGCTCCCACGATGGTTCCCACTGCTTGTCCAGGGGGAGCGTGTGCTCCCAGATCTGGGTGGGGCGGGGTGGGCTAGGGCCGGGGCTGCGCCAAGCTGTTCCCGGCAGGGTGGGGCTGTGCTGGGCTGGGCAGCTGCAGCACTGGGAGGGGGACTATGGCAAATTTGTGGCTGCAGCACCCCTCTGTAGCCCCTTCCCAGTGCAGCCCTGCCCCACCAGGAAGAGCTTGGTGGAGCTCTGGCCCCAGCCCACCCTGCCCTGCACAGATCTGGGGGTACACAGCCCCCCGTACCCTTCCAGCCAAGCAGTGCACAGCAGTGGGAGCCAACCCCTTCTCCCTGCGCCTCCTGGATGAGCCGCAGCTCTGTCCTGCACCTGCCCCACCCCGGCAGAGCAGAGCTTGCCCCTGCCCCAGCTCCAGCTACCCTCCTCCCTCCCCACATTGGCATTGATCTGCCCCTGCACATCCCTTCCCTTCCTACCTCCCCCCAACATCAGACTTACTGGCTGGTGGCAGCTTTCCACGCTGCTGGGCTGTGCTCCTCTTGCTTGTGCTGCACTGTGGCTGCATGCATACATGGTCCATTTATCAGCCAACTTGATACGGCCTGATACAGCCCAGCCTGATATGGCCCATTTCCAATATATTAAATTTTCTTTATATTGGTGCCGATCCAATATCAGACTGATATATCGATGCACCTCTACTACAAATTGGTACCTTTTTAGACTTTGAGTCTTAAACCTCATGCTCCTTGATTCCAGGAAGAAGCAGAGAAACTGGAACAATTTTATGAAAGCTGTAAAGTTTATTGAAGGTGCTGGGGAAAATAATTCATAAGAACAGATTAAAAGAAGTCGTGTCACTGGGTTAAACCACATCTAAAGGGGATGTACTCCCTCACAAGAGTTTAAAGAGTGCAAATATCAATGTAAGAAATGAATCAATCAATGGGTAATTAGGACGGTGAGTGTAAGGAGCAATAAAACTGTGAAGTAAAGCAAGAATATTTAGTTTGAAGAGGAATAAAAATTTGCTGACGGGGTGATATCCTGTGGAATAGTCTCTGATGGGTGAAGTTTTGGCTTAAAAGCCTGAGTAACTGTTTTTCATCTCTTGAATTCTCTGGCAGTTATTTTCTCTGAGCCCCACTGTTTTACTAAACATAAACACATTTGTTCATTCCTTTACTTCTGTCCATATGATCTTGCATTACATCTCTCTTGTACGGCTGCTAATGGAACACTTCTTATGACTGACCAGTTTTTGCTTCTGCTTGTCATATGAAGGGGTCCAGAGGCTAGCACAAATAGAGTTGGGCAAGTTGGGCAAAAGCACGTACAGTCCATTGTGGTCTTCTCTTCTGCTTAAAAGCTCGTTTGTGGTTTCCAAAGGGTGTATAAATTGACAAGTCAGGAAAATTTGTGTTGGGATCATTGCTCTCCATAGCATCATTACCTCTCCTTCCAAAGCTGCAGGTACTTTTCAACATAAGGTAATAGTAAGTCTGTATCATGTTATATTTTCCCCTCTTTCATGTACTGAGGAACATTTGAGACGGGTTCATTATGGAGGTTGTTGCAGCTGAACTCTTGGGAGCCCATGGGAGAAAGGAAAGGATCCAGGGGAAGTACTTAGATACTGGGGACTTTTTCATGTGTCCCAAAGTCTGCAGGATTTCCTTAGGATTCTCAGAGCCTGTGGGCTCAAAGAGTTGCACCCCTTATCCGTTCCACTAGAGGCTAACCCTGCATCCCTCACTCCCCAGTCTCTAACCCCAAACATGCACAGCTAATGGCATAAGCTTGAGGGAAATAGCAAGTTTCAGCTTTGTGGGATTTTCTTGATTCAGGGTGCATCTCCTTTAATTACCCGAAGAAAAGAGTTTACATGGAATTCTTCTTTCTGTTCCTAGAATGGAAAGTCCCTTAGCATCAGGAAGATGCACAACAGAAACTGCAGTCCTTGTGTCTGCTTTTATTCCTTTCATTCTCTTGTTTGTTTTGCCATATTGTTGAAAGAACTCTAATGGTGGTGCCTGGGCTCTGGTTTTTGTAACATCATATGGCTAGTTTTTTCCCTTTCTTTCCCAGTGACTTAAAATAAGTTTAGCAATTTCTTTTCAGTAGTTGCACTTTGCAGCAGTAAGAAACTCAGATGCAAAGGAAGAAAAATAAAACTATGAAAGTAAAATTTAGCTGCCTGCCAGAATTAGGAGCATGTCTAACCAGCCTAAACAGTTGCCATCTATTTAAAAAGCATTTTTATGTCTGAACCCAGACTGAGAGAGGTATCAGGTTCCTTGCATTAAAAATTAGCCTTCCTTGGAATGAAGTTGGTGCTTTCCCTATTATAGTTCTATGTGCTCTGTCCATAACTATTCTCATACTCAGATCTTTTATATCAGGGTCAGGCATACAGCCTGCTTCCTGGATTCAGCCTGCAGCACCACTTCATCCAGCTTCCTGGGCTACTGGTTGCCCCTGGAATTTGGGGTTGTGACCTGACACTGAATCTGGGTCCCTTTGGCCCCAATGGATACGGGCATCAGCAGCAGGAGGGTGAACAAGGGCTGATACAGGCCCAGTCACCTTCTGATTCCTTCCCCTGTCACCACGGTCACAGAATCATTCCTTAGCTGCCGGCCCCACCCTGTGCCTCATGCCAGAGCTAGAGCTGCCACTATAGCACAGCAGCTTCCGCTCTGGTATGGATCGTGTATCAGGAACTGGGAATGCACCATATGCCAGAGCCAGAGCTGCTAGTGCATATATGCCCCTTGTTAGAGGAGGAGCTGCAGCCACCACATGTCTTGAGTTGGATCCAACCTGCAAGAAGCCCCACAATTTGGATCTGGCCTGGGGCACAAGGTGAGTTTGACACTTTGACACCTGTGTTTCATGACAAAGTCTATGAAGACTTACTTGAGGGCTGGTGCTGTGGGTGGGTCGATTCCACACCCCTTTCCCTGCCAGAAAATAGTTCCTCAGCTTCAGGATGTTATGAATCCTGTAACAGAGCCTTTAAACTGTTTCACGTTTATTGCCCTGATTTGCATAATAATCTGTCCCAGTTCAAAGCTTATTCACAATAGTGTGCATGCCTGGATGTAGGAGAGAAACTGAAAGACATGGATTCTGGCACACTTACAAGCCAGAATAGTGGAGGGATTTTTTTTTTTAAACTCAAGTTGTGCCTGCTTTCAGTTCCATTAACCAAGGTAACTATTAGGTCTGTGCAATGTGGCCAGTATTCGATTTGGATTTAGATTCGGCCAATTTGGGGGACAGTGATTTGATTTGGTGATTTGGATCACTGTCCTGAATTGATTTGGCCGAATCAGATTTGAAAGATTTGGTGCTGATTCAGTGATTTGACCATAGACTATAATGGGGAATCACTAAAATACCTATAAATTTGTCTTTTTTTTTTTGCAGAATTGATGAAAACAGCAGGGATGGTAGCCCCTTCTGAGGGCATGAAGCCTGCCAAGTTTCAAGGAGATAGGTGCAGGGGTTTCTGTGAAATGGTACCTCAAACTGTTGAAAGCAAAACTTGTGTCACTTGTGTATGTGTAGGCAGAGCAGGATGAAAACAGCAGGGATGGTACCCTGTAACAGGGGGCCTTCTCGGTGCCAGTTAGATCTCGGCCTGCCCACCTGTTTCTGGGCCAACTGCCCATCCCTCTTTACCTGCCATGCCTTGATGGAAAACTGATTCAGATGTTACCCAGGTAGGAGGTTGCCCATTTAGGCCCCTGACATCTGGGGGTGACATCCATCCTGCAGCTCTGTACCTCCCCTACACTGCAGCCCATGCCTTGCAGATAGCATCCCAGGCAGGGACAGGTACCACTCCCACCTCCTTGCTCCCCTGGCAAAAGAATACTCGTCGCTGCTAGGAAAGAGGGTGCGTCTATGTTTGGGGGAGGTGGGGGGAACTTGCAGCTCTCCCCCTACCTTCTCTAACCCATCTCCTTCCTCCTGCCAGAAGACCTGGCACATGCCTTCCCAGCATGCTTCAAAATGTTTGCTGTCCTGGAAAGTGTGTGTGTGTGTGTGATATATCTTGTATCTCTTTAATATGTATGTGTGTGTGTGTGTGTGTGTGTGTCTGTAATATATGTGCTCCCCTGTACAGTGATGGATGACAAACTGTCAGGGAAAACACAAGTTTCTTTTTAAAAAGTGTGGCGGGGAAAAATACGAACTAATAAGAGGATTTTGGGGGAAGAACAAGTTGAAAGGAATGGATTGGATAGGAGTAAGTAGAGGGATTCTAGGCAAGAGTAATTAGTAAGGTGTATCCAATTCCTTTCCAAGAAGAAAGATGAGCAAGAGACTGATCAGGAAGCCAGTACCTTTGATACACTGTTGCTTCCAGACAGACATCACAAAAGGAAGAGAGAGATTTCACACAGAGCCTTATATGCTGTTTCTACGTCCCTCCCCCAGAGCACAGTGATTGGAAGAGAACTCAGGGAAAGATCAGAGTAACTGACCAGCTACAGATATCAATATTAGAGTAGTCTTTCTCCCCCTTCCTCTTGGTTTCTGTTTCCCCACAAGACTGCCTTGTGAATCGCCAAATCTTTTCCAAATCTTTCCCGAATTGATTCAGATGCTTTGAATCGATTCGGAGCTTTTAATGGGTCTCCTTATTCGATTTGAATTCGATGGTTCAGCCACCGAACCAGGCCACATGGCAATTGGCAGCCCTACTTGCTCTCCAGCCACTTTGTCCATCACCATTGCTGCAGCCCCATTGCCATGCCATGCTGGAGCTGCCTCTACCATGTGCCCTGTACTAGAGCTAGAGCTAGAGCTGCTGCCAGACCATGGGGTGCACCATGGCAGCAGAAACTTCAGCTTTGGCATGGGGCATGTATCAGAAGCTGACGCTGCACTGTGTGCCCTGTGCCAGAGCTGGAGCTACTGGAACCACTGCTCTAACTTAAAAGCTACTCTTGGCATTAATGACAACAGGAAGTCTAGAGAAAAACGAGCTTGTGGATATATTTATTTATTATTTCTTTTCTACCTGTGTTGTTGCTGTTTTATAATCCCTGAGAACAAACAAAAGGGTTGGCTGTGGTTTAAGATGCTTTGATTTTTGCACATTTTATAAATCAGAAATTTTGTAAGAGTTTTATCCACATTTAGGTTCAGTATTTTTATTGGTATGTTGCTTTATCCTGCATTAAGACCAGTTAATGAAGGTACCAACAGACGAGTCAGTAACAGTAAGCCATTGATTTAAGTGAAGCTTTGCATAGATGTAAGACCTGGCCTGTATGAGGTAGCTTGCAGGACTGACTTTTAAAGTGTCTGAACTCAGAAACAGGAGATCCTTAAGAATGTGGTTATCAGCAACATCAAGCTGAAAATAATTTCTTAGGCCAGGTACAGACATTACACTTTTACTGGTATAAATGATTGGAAACCAGTCTGTATCCATAACAGAACAGATATTCAGCACATGTGGACTAATTTAAAAATGGTGGAACCTGGTTTAAGATTTGTGCCTCCCCTCCCCCACCAAAGGTGAATGTGTGTTCTGTTTGCTACTGATCTAAACTACACTGCTTACAGAAAACCAGATGATTTAGATCAATTCCAGCTTGGGCTTTTTGAATGTCTGTAACCAGCTTCAGGGCAGTAGGAGGGAGCATTATTATTTTTGGTTTAATATAATTACTGGGTTATTATTTTTTGTTTATAAGATGTTGGCCCAATTCCCATCTGGTGTAAATCCATGCAGTTCCATGTACCTTAAAATTGTTATCAGTCTTTCATGCAAGGGAAAAGCATAAACAGCTTATGAGGTAAATCATGTTACTTGTGGCAGTACAGATATTCTGGGCCACTGGCTGTTGGTGACACTCTTCTCAATTATTTAATTGAGAAGACAAAAATCATTTGAAAAATATCTGCTATATAGGGACAATACATGACATTTACAAGGGTGTAGGTTGTAGCCATGTTGGTCTAAGGACATCAGCTTTGGGTGAAACTGATATCTTTTATTAGACCAACTTAAATTGTTGGAAAACAATTATTAAGCAAGTTTTTGGGTTCAAAAACCCTTCGTCAGGCTAAGGAAGTTTCAGCAGTTAGCCTGACGAAGGGTTTTTGAACCCGAAAGCTTGCTTAATAATTGTTTTCCAACTATTTAAGTTGGTCTAATAAAAGATATCAGTTTCACCCAAAGCTGCCTATGACATTTACAAGGCATCTTATACTCAGTACAGCAAATAAATGAATGTCTTTTTTCCTTTTATGTTTGCATGAGATAGGGAATGACTTCTTTTAAGTATGCTCAAGAGTAAACAAAACGTAAAGTCCTCCATAGGGGCAAAGTACATTTGTTCTAAACACAAGGATTTCAGTTTTGGAAGAGGCGAGTATATAAAAATTATATTGACTCTCTAAACCTTTCTGATGTTTTTCAAGATTTGCTTTGTCTAACTGTTGAAAAGCAGTAGTTCTGATAGGTAATGTCTTTTGCTTCACATGCTGTAAATGCTGTCTCTGACAAACAGAACTCTTCTATTCAGGGAAACTACACAAATGTCAACATGTTACATGAACTTCTTCTGAATTTACTGTTTCAAAGAAATCTTGTTGGGTAAACAGCTTTCATCTGACATTTTAAAAATACAGCTAAAGAACTTCTGAGTTTGCTGAGTGCACTGGTTGGAAAGCAAACAACTTTCAGGGCCAAAAGTAACAGTAATAGTATACATGGCTTTGTTGTCTTCTTTTTAAGTGAACTCTGATTTAATTATTTTCTTCAGCAAAATTCCAGTTATTTTATACGTTAACTCTTGGTGTGTGTTTCACTTGAAGGTTCTGGTTTCCTTACACTCTGTGAGGATATGTTCAGAGGGCCACACACACATCCTTTTATTGGACATGATCTTTATACTCTGATGATGAAGTGTGCTCCTTTCACTATCCATTTTAACCAGTTCTTTTGAAGATTTTTGAAGATTGAACATTTAAAAAAAATGTTTAGTTTCAGCCCTGCATTTTCCTGAACAATTTTGGGGAAATTAATAAGCCTAATTAAGCAAATTTTTAAAAAGTCAAAAACAGCTGTTGTCTTCAGCAGTAGAGTCTTCCCGTGCTTGTAACAGGTGATCACACCTATCCTTTAGGAGCCGTCACAAGCATTTCTGTATTTCACTGAGGAAAAGGGCAAGGGCCTTTCAATGATGTTTTTGGTATGAATCATTATAGGGCTTGGTACTAAGTGCCACTGTTTCCAACAGACCATTTCCTCATATTTTCCTAACATGTAAAATCTATAAACTGCGGTATTTGGAGGTGACTTTAAAATCGTATGAAACAAAATGGAAATATAAAAATGTTGACGGTCTAGAGAGAGGGAAAATAGTTTTATCATTAGAAGAGATGTTGGATATCTTTAGGTGTAAATTGATTGTTAACTTTACTTTGAAAGTAAAGGAAGATCATGGGAAAATTTGTAACACTCTAGAATGCCCTTTTTATCATAGGACTCTGTGTAACTGACTTCCAGTCAAACAGAGTAACATTTTCTTTATATATGTCTGGTGGGGGGAGGAGTGGGGAAGGGAACGGACCAAAGCTCATTCTTTTTTCTAGCTTAACACCTGATGAGAAGAAATGTTAGTCATCTTCATCCTCCAAAGAGCCTTTTTAAGAAATATTAGTTCATATTAAATCAAGTACTTGATCAAAAGTTAATGAAACCAGTGTAAAAAAGAATAAATCTTCTCAGACACAGTAGAAAGAGACTGGAACTATTCAATTCTGCTGATATAATAGGGAATTAAAAAAGCTAAAAAGATATATTCTGGGTAGGTATTTAGGATTTAAATTGTGATTAGAGCCCTGGGAAACATGATTTATGGGGAAAGGCTAAAACAACTAGGACTATTTAGTCAGGAAAGGAGAAAACTTGAGGATCAAGGTAGACATTTTTCTGTGGCTGTAGGCACGGTACTAGAAGTAAATGCCCTCAACCTACAAGCAGCAGAAATTTGAATTGGAGATTAGCAAGAACTTTCTGACAGTGAGACTGGCTGGGTATCTCTAATATTAGAACATATATGCACATGCTCTACAGATGCTGCAAGTGGCTTAAAACATGCCTTCTACCACTTAACTCTCCTACAGAAATGTCCTTTATTGCCAGTACACTGCCCTGTGAATTTTCTATACACACTTATGAGATTTAAATAATATACCTCCCACCCACACAAGAGACTCATCCATTCGGTTTATGGAATCAACCAACCAGTTAGACACAACTTAAACTCTCTGAAGTATATATCTAAATGGATAGAATTTAAGTGTTCTACTTAAGTGAAAAATAAGCATAAAGATAAAAAGAAACCCTATTTGACCTAAGACTTTCTTGGGGGTCCTAAATGTTCCCTTTGATGTCTGTAATTAAGAAATCCTTGGTTTGTGGCAAATCATACAGTTTTTGAAATGTTTGAAAAAGTATTGCCAGAAGACTTGTAATTTTTCTTTGTTTCTTTCTTTCAATGAGGTCAGGTGGAAGGAACAGTTCTCCAAGCTTTTGGAAAGGATTTATTTTTAAGAAACAAGTTTTTAGAAAAAGAAACTTGCATAAAAAGTCAACAACTTCTACTGAACATACAACAGAGAACATACAAAATCTGTTATCTGTGAACAAAACTCTAACTTTCTTTAGGCAGTGTTTTTAGAAGCATATTTTTTCCAAAACTTCTGATTGTACCCAGATCAAAAAATCTGCTAAAAGTTCAGTGCGTCTCACAGCTTCCTTGTCTAATCGCAGCAGCTTTTTATGCAATGATATCTCTTGTAACCAAGACGTCTAGAAATAAAATCTTTTCTTGAAAATATCAGTGTAATCCTGTAGGAATTTTGTTGATTTCAAGGGATCACTGCTGAAATTGAGGACACCAGAAGTAAAGGCTGTATTTAGAATGGCTTCTTGCTTGTAGAATGAGAATTCAGATTCTTTACTGAGTGGTAATCTGATCTTTCATGGAAGGGTCTTATGGACATAATTTTCATGGGAATGTAGGAGGTTGTACGCACCAACAGCAAAACTATTCATAAAAAGGAAAATTACAGTTTATTGTAGAGGGGGCAGCTTGCTTTGGGTATTTTGCTAAGGCGTTAGGAAATATTTGGAAGAAAGTCCTTTGATCTCTAATAACTAAATAGATGTTCAGGTAATTTCTTGGAAGTTTTTAACGCAATCTCTCATAAAGATAATTTCACAAAGGTACTTATATGTTCTTGGACCAAATTGACAACTGCTTCAGTGAAGGATCAGATACTCCATCAGTAGACATTACTATAATATCCAGTAAGGTTGTGCGAAGCTTTAGTCCCTGATTCTATTTGGTAGAGATTCAACCTGATTTGGTGGCTGAGTCTCTGAATCTGAACTGACTCAGAGGACCCTTTAATCTCTCTGAATCAAATCAGAACCCTCCGAATCAATTTGGAGAGATTCGGAAATATTTGGAGATTTGGACATAGATGCAGCTTTAAATGTTTTTTCTACATACTTCTAGGTAGCAGGGGCTCATGAGTGCTGTTATACTGGGGTGCATGGAGTGTCCCACAGAAGCATGGTGGGGGGCTCCCCAGCACGCTCGGCAGCAGACCTAGAAGTGGACCAGAAGCATTTCTGGGTCCACCAGGGAGCTTGCGGGGTGCCCCCGCGGCTTGGTGAGTGGTGCCTCCTGGGTCTGGGGGGGCAACCCGGGGTCCCCCTGTGGCCAATTTATCAAGCCAGGGAGGCACAGGAGGGGGGGCCCCAGCGCACTATCAGGCAGACCCAGAAGTGGACCAGAAGTACTTCTAGTCCATTTCCAGGTTTGCCACTGAGCATGTGGAGAACCCCCCACAATCCTGTGGGGTGCTCCATGCACCCCAGCATCACAGCGATCACAAGCTACGCCAGTACCTCGAGACATGTAAAAAAACAAAAAACAAAAACAAAAAACTTTTAAAATTGTGTCTGTGTCTGAATCACTGATTCTCTGAATCACCATCGAATCTTCAGATTTGAAATCAGCTGAATCGAATCAGAGACAGTGATCTAAATCAACTAATCGAATCACTGTCCCTAATTTGGGCCAAATCTGAATCGAATAGGGCCCGCTTCGTACACCCCTAATATCCAGCCCAAAATATGTAAGGCAGTCTGATAAACTTAGCATCTGTGGATTTTATTTTATAGTTCTGTAATTTTAAAAATATCTTGCCTTCCCTCTAAATTATTTTTGCTTTAATTTGTATTATTGGTGATTAATTCTGCCTATCAGCTATGAGCCTGTGCCATACAGCATGCATTTTTCTTACTTGTAAATTGTGATTTGACAGGTTTAGTGATATGTATTGACTCCCCTAGTGTACTTTTAATAACCTTATATACTGCTGTAGGCTTTTGGTGGAGGTAGAGTATTATATTGTGATTTTTTTGCCTAAGTAAAAAGTGGTCCAGTGTTTTCCAGATCTGCAGCAAAAAAAGGTCATTGGACAGGAAGTCCTACTTTTTTATTGGTTCTGAATTCTTGTGCCTACCCAGAACTGAAAATGGGTCATGTAACTCAAAATACTACACAGAAACCCAGTTTACTACTAGGAAATACTTGCTGTCGATTTTTCCTTTCATTTTATGAAACTGAAAGCTCAGGAAGATTGTGAATTTTGAAGTGTGATTTTAAAATATAGCTTTTAGACTGTTTCATAAGATGAAAAATACTTGTTTTGGAGTTGGGATTAGATTATTTTACAGGTTTGCCCTCGGAGTATCTGCACAAGCTTGGGGTTTTTTTGTTTATTTTTGGTTTTGAGGGTTTTTAACCTTCAAATCGAAAGAGCAAGCCAGCTTGAATGACAAGATAGTGAAATGGAGTTCTCTGAAAAACTATTTTGATTAAATATGTGTATTCCTCTGATCTATCTAACACTTAATAAGGCTGTTAGTGTATAAAAGTACAATGTAGCTGAGTATAAGATATGAATATTGCTTATTTGGGAATGTTATTTTTAATAAAAACTAGAGGAAAGGTTATGGTTATATGATCAGCCTTATATTAAAAATAGCAAGGTCACCTTGTTCTTTGCAATTGATTTCACTTGCATTAAGAAAGGCAATATCCTTCAGCTCATTCTGAGAGCTGCAAACCATTTCGTTTTACAGGTGGACGTTGTGTCATAATTCCTTGGAAAATAAAGACAGCTAAAGCAAGAAGGAACAACTAGAGCCATGAAACTATTACAGTACAAATTATAGACATCTGCTGGATCACAGTGTTAGTAAACATAGTGTGCTATATGTGCTTTAGGCAGGATTTTTCTTTAATAATATTTAAAACACACACAATATATGACTATACACACAAAATATTTATAGCAGGGGATATTTTTCGGCATGCTTACTAGGCAAACTGGCCATGTGCCTTTTTTCTTTGTAGGGTCTGAAAATGAATAGAGACACTTATTACTGATATGTAAAAGAATATAAATTACACATTCATAAGTGACCTAGAAGATGTGAGCATAATTGACTCAAAGCTTGTATACCTTACAAACTGAGAATCTGGGAAAAGCTGTAAATTAAAGTAGAGGCCTTAACTTAACATTTTCTCGCACCTTTCTATTGGTTATTTTTTCTATTGCTTCCCTGTCTTCTGATTCTTTTGTTTGTGACTTAACATCTTAGATGCCTCTGACTTTGTTCTGTAAATTATCTGAAATAAACATTTGGAAGTGAGAGACTGTATCTGATTTGATTTTGTTTTGTTTTTTAACTTTGTGTTTTCAGAGGGCATTGCACTCTTGATATTGCAGAGTCTAGCTTATAGTGGATTAGCTTCCATGTCTGAAGCTGTTAAAGTGTGTTGAGTGAGAAGCCTTGCTCTTGGAATGATCAGAAAGAATAATTAATCTAGTTTAGAGGAATGCTGTAGAAACACAATTGAGGAGATCTATAATCCCTTTTCACCATGAAAATCTTTTCATGCCAGGACATCATTGAAAATAAATAACCTCACATGTTCTACAATATCACTACTTTATCTTAAAACTATAGTGATCCAGCTTCTAACTCAGCCAATCTATTGTGACTTGTGAATATATGAAATGTTGGAGAAAACTCAAAAAGCACCTATGCATTTTATGGAAATAATTTAAGAAAATAAGTGTTTTGCATTTATATTTCTTCCAGGAAACCTGAAAAAGGAGTCCAGTACCTTATTGAGCGAGGGTTTGTACCAGACACTCCAGTTGGTGTTGCGCACTTTCTCTTGCAAAGGAAAGGACTCAGCAGACAGATGATTGGAGAGTTTCTGGGCAATCGACAGAAGCAATTCAACCGAGACGTATTAGAGTGAGTACTGTATGAGAGGATGGTGTGGTTCATATTTATATTCATATTTAGTAAATGAAGTGTTATTCAGGTGGGCTCTATAGGACACTTCAAGGAGCTAATGTTCAGCTAATAGTTTAGGCATAAAATAAAGGCCCTGTCAATGTAGAAAAAAAGCACTGTACTATGAGGATTAACAAAAGGAAATCATGCACAAACAAATCCTTTCCATTATTTTCCAAAATGCTAACATTTCTCAACAAAATTGAAGCAATAGGATGCTTATAAAGATTTATATACTCTATAGGAGTCCACATTTACTCTAAATTTATGGCATAATCTCATTGGCGACAATACTGTCTATTAATTTTGGACATTTTTCCTTCCACAAGCTCTAAAATAATTTACAGCATGAAATAAAATAACATTATGTGCTCCATAAGACTTTGTAAGTAATGGAACATGAAAATAACTATCACTGTTTCAGAACAAAGTAACTCACCTAGGAGAGGTACAAGGGCTTTAATGTGGGCCTATGTGGGCACTTTTCTCAATGTGGATCTGTGGGAATCTCTTCCAAATGCTAAGATAATCAGCCGTTTCTCCTCCCCCCCCCCCCCCAAAAAAAAAAAAAAAAAAAAAAAAAAAAAAAAAAAAAAAAAAAAAAAGCAAGACAAAAGTAAAATGGTTAGATCAAGTCACTGACACTTTGGAAAAGACATTCAAATACTATATGTTAAGGGTAGAGTGAAGAGGGAGGTTGTTTTCATTTACTTGAAATGATTTGATGTTTCATTTAGTGGAGATTCTTTTTAACAGGCTATGTGAGCATACTAGGTACGTAAAGATATTTTTCCCACTGTGAAAAACAAACAATTCTAACTGCACATTTTTTACCAAAATTTCTGAGACTTGATATCTAGCCCATACTTTATTAGGTTTGGGGTGGATGGGAGATTTATAAACCTAAAAGCTATTAAAAATCATTTTTTGAGCAAAGCTTAGAACCATCCCCTTTGAAATCAAGGGAAGATTTCCCACTGACTTTGAGGGAGGTGGATCAAACCCCAAGAGCCCCCAGTAAGTGTTACTAACTCCTGTAACTTTTTCACAAGTCTTGTGCTTCATGTTCCTCTTAACACACAGGCTCCAGAGCCATGTAACCATGTGAAAAGATGATCGTGGGGTGGGGAGAGGAGAAGAGATGAGTAAATATTTAGGTCTTATGCATGTGCAATGGAAGGTTGAAAATGTGAATACAAGGGCTCAGAACCCAGAACTTATGTTATGTCTGATGTATTTTTTTAGAATATGATTATCTTTAAACACATTTTGGGTTTTTGTGGGGGGTTTTGATGGCTGTAAGGCCACCTTGGCATTTGTAGAGATTTGGGTTGGCAGTTCAGCCCCTTTGATAAGATTGTTCGCTTAAACATCTGGGGCCATCAAATCACCCAAAAACTTGTGCCTCTACACCAGAACCTGTAGTGCCTAATGGTTATCCTGTCCTAGATTCTTCCTTACACCTGCCTAAATGAATCATGAATTCCAAAGACTAATAAGGATCATTTAAATGATAATGTCAGAGTGACAGTTTCTTCTTTTATCTATACTGTGGAAATTCAGTGCACCATGACAATACACAATTGAAAGGACCAGAATGAAGGCAAAAGTAAAATCCTGTGCCAGCTTTTCATAAGATGATGTTGCCTACCTGTAGCATTGTTTTCTTTTTAAATGTGCAGATTCAAATGTTACCATGTATAGCTTATGTACAAGAAATTATGTTAGAATTGTTCCTGATGGAAGTTTTGTTTCTTGACTATACCAGTTGAACAGTGTATTGATGTCATTATTTGCACTTATACACATGGCAGAGATCTTTGTTTAGACTGGTCTTCTATGTGTAAACTGTCTTGTCTAAAATACAGACAACTAGAGAATTAACTGAACAGACTCCACACAAATGCGTGCAATACATTTAGGGACAGACTCTAACAAACCTTGTATATATCTCAGTGGGACTTATGTGCCAAAGTCACAAAGGACACTTCTAATTGACCCCACATACTGGCCACAAAATCACTTGGGTAGCTAGATTCATTAGGTCTCTTCATTTTGGCCTGATAAAATCCCTAGGCACCTACATAAATGCTCAGATATGGACCAAATCAGACATCTAAATGCCTTACTTCCACCTAATCTCTGTTGTGATCCAGATCAGTGCTGGAAGCTTCTTGGACACCACCTTTGTTCTTGTCCTTAGGTAGAAACAGATGATGGTAAGCCCCTTTTGTAGCTGGGAGCATGCATGCAGTTCAGTACAAAACACAGACAGAGGAGGGAATGCCTGTGGTAGCTACCCTTTGCCTGGTGGCAGATGGCAAGAGCAGTTCACCAAGGAGTGGAATATCTGAGTTGCAGGCCCCCCTCTTTCTGAAAGAATTTAAACACATCTCCCACTTCCCAGGAGAGTGCCCTAACCACTGGGGATATAGGCTAGGCCAGGTCCGTGAATTCTTCATCCCTCCCTTTCAATCTCTGTCACTCACAAAATTCATTGGAGTAGGGAGTGAGGACATACAAGAGGCCCTGCTGCAGTAGCCAAGGGGCTTAGGTTTATACGTAAGAGAGGAGTTCTGTGTTCTAATCCCTGCATCCCATTCAAGGGTATTTTCTGGTGCTTTTTTTTTCCCTAGCCAATTACTGTTTAATGTAAAATGCATAATCAATCCAGCCAATAGCCTGGTAGCTGGGGTATTTTCCCGAGAGTTGGAAAATGTGGGTTTGAATCTCTCAGGTTAGGAGGTTAAGGAGAAGGTTAGGTACACAACTTCCTGAGTAGATTGAAATGTACAACCTGTCACCTGTTAGGAGCATACACTTATCACTATGTTATAGGTAGGCCAAGCTGGGAGTATTCGTCATCCGTCTTGAAGTTAAGTATTAGATAGTGTCTCTTCTCTCTCCTTCACATGAAGAAGTGCCTTCTCTGAGGAGGATCTGGAGCTGAGATAGATATACCTCTGTGTCTAGCATTTCCTAATACCTAGCTATAGACACATTCCTACTGAGTGACTAGGTTCTTGTTTGCATTAGGAGACACAAGTCTCCTTATTTCCGATATAGGAAATCTAGTCGTCACCCTGACAAGTAGGGTGCACAGCATCTAGATTTTCATGTTGCATTGTCAGGGTGCCTTAGAGATTAAGGCTATACCCTTAGTTCATTTCCAGAGTGAGGTTCAGTAGTCTACCCTCCTACAGCAAGCCACAGAAGGGGCAGAATTTAATTCAAAGGTATGCATATAAAGTCTGGCTAGTTACTTCAACGATTTGCCACAATTCTCTTAGCTATACCACTGACAGTTAAGGGTGAAGATTTTCCAAGGCATGTATATTAGCTAGCTAATGGTTAAAACAAAGTGGTGAGCCAGGGAGGGTGCAGTTTTAATAGGGCTGTCAATTAATTGCAGTTAATGTGCGCAATTAACACGTTAATTGGTTCTTGCATTAATTTTTTTAATGTGTTAATTGTGCATGTGATTTTGCAGCCTGCGCCCAGGTTCCACTCTGCCACCTACAGGCCACCCAGTGGGGTAGGAGTGGCAGTGGACAGGACTGCAGGGCAGCCCGGGCATGGGCTCTGGGCAGCTGCAGCAGGACAAGGGCGGGGCGGGGGTGCACACAGGCACACACAAGGAGCCACAGCCTGCAGGTGGCCAGGAATGCAGCCCGGCTGTGTGTAGAGCAGTGCTGTACTGGTAATTCTGTGTAGGGGGAGGGGTGAGAGGAGAGGGAAGGGGTGGGGGGGCAGATTAGGGCCCCCATGGTGTGGGAGAGAGGGGGGCAGGTGCTGGGGTGAATGGGCCCTCAGGGCCAGGACAGGTTGCAAGACAGAGCTGCGGGTGTCTTGTCCAGGGGCGCCTGTGTGGGGCTTGGCTCCCTGCCACTGCACACACCCCTGGGGAGGCATGGGGGGCATGTGCCCTCCAGATTTGTGAACGGGGCAGAGGCAGGCTATGAGCTGGGGCTTTGTGCCCTGCTGCCTTTGCCCCAGGAGCCATGCGATGCCATGTTGTGCCTCCCACTGCTGGGTGGACAGGGGATGTGCAGCCAGAGCATGGCTCCCAGGGCAGAGGCAGCAGGGCACAGAGCCCCAGCTCACAGCAGGCAACCCGCCTCTGTCCGCACAAATTGGGAGGGGGGGGCACATGCCCCCCATGCCTCCTCTGGGGGTGGACGACCCACCCTGGCCTTGAGCCTCCATTCACCCCAGCCCTGCCCCACTGCCTCCCTTACTGTGGAGGCCTCTATTTTTCACCCCCACCCTGCACCGCCCATTCCCTCTCCCTCCTCCTCTTCCCCTCCACAGACTTACCTGCTGGGTGCTGTCTGTGTGCGTCTTCCCCTCACTCCCAAGCCACAGCCCCCCCAGCCCTGCTGCTGCTCCTTACTCCTGGCCCACAGTTCCTCACATCTTGCCAGGGCGTGTGGGGATTCCTCCCCTCCCATCCCCAGGCTCCGAACCCTATACACACACCCATAGCCACCCACATCTTCATAAATTTCCCCCTGCACACATACCCCACCCCCACCCCCCAGCCATACAAAGTACCTACATAATTTTGTATAATTTTGAAATTTTCTGTGCATCACTTTTAGTTTTTAGCTGTGCAAATAAAATCACGATTAATTGTGACTAACTTTTTTAATCATGCAGCTAATCATGATCAATTTTAAAATTGTTTTACAGGGTTAAGAAGCAGAATCTCATTGATAGCTAGATGCTGTATTTGTAATAAGATTTCCTGGGTGAATAAATTGTCAAAAACAAGGCCATGCACTCGACTGTGACTTCTGAACACTATTTTTCCTGTAGTTAATCTGTTTTAACAGTAACTTGATACCAGTCACATTAAAAAAATTGGAATATACTAAGTAAGTTCTAGGTAACAGATTCCCCACCATATATAGTTCACTCATAGCTCGGTGAATTTTGGCTGAAAACGCACATTTTAGCAAAACTAACAGTTACAAATGCCCTCATGCATTTGCTTGCATTGCAACAAAATGGTGCCTCTTCCAGACACTAAAAAACTAAATACTTCTTCTTAGATGTCATACTTAAACACAGATATAATTCCCATAATACTGTAATTAAGTACAGGTAGTTAAAATGTATATATCTTTTCATTTGTTGTAGTTTGGACTATACTTCATTTCTGGTTGGGCACGTTTTCTGGTTCTCATGTATGCAGCCTAAATATGCAGTACTGCATGGAAATTTTTTATGGTTTAAAAATTACTTTCCATTGGAATATTTTAAAGCATTAAAAAAGAAACAACCTGAATTCCAGGCTGCATCTTTGTGCCCCTCGTCCCCATCTCCCCCACTGCCACTCTCAACTGCTTTGTTCTGTTCCAGGATTGTCATCTTGGGGATTCTCCCAGTGTAAGGGGAATTCGTGGATGATGTAGGGGTGGCTTAGTGGTTTATGTTTTAACCTTGATGAGCAAATGAAGAGTATGTAGGGTATAGTTGAAACACTGCTGTACTCCAGTGATGCTAGGTCAGCTGCAGAAGTCACCAAGCCAACTTTCTCCTCCAACCAGTGTGCTTTGTGCCATACTAGGACAGCTGAAGATCTGACTTGCTACTTAATCATTTTGATTTAACACATGAAATCATTGTGTAGTTATATGTTTAAAAATGCATATGGCTGTATCTGAAGAAATAACTAGACAAAACCTCTATAAAGTCCAGCATCAGTGATGTGGAAAGTGTGACATTGTTTCTAACCCCCTGACACTTCAATTAATTGCAGAATTATTTAAAACCATTGCATGCTTCCCATAGTACAGTAGGGAGGTAAAACTCAGAGGCAGTTGCAGGTAGATTGCTGATGGATGAAGTGCCCAAATGGAATGTTCCTCTGCAATTTTACCCACTTTTTTCTACCTTGTTTAAGGTCTTCAAGGAAATGGGAAGGAAAGAATAAGACCTGGCAAGAAGGTGCTCTACGTGTTTATCTATGAAACCAATGAAGGTGCAGTTGTAGAATAGTGCAGTTATGAAGGTCCAATTGTACCCTTCCTTCCAACTTTAGTCTAGCCAGCAGAGGTATAAAGAGCACAGTGAAGATGGGCAGTACAGACTTCAGCAATAGTCTTGTGGCCACACTAAATTCTGTACCATCAGGTCTTCATTATTCTTCTTACCCATGCTATCTAGGTTAAAGGTGGTGTTCATATGCACTAAATTCACACCTTCTTTTGTTGTGTAGACATATCTCAGGCCCATATGCTCCCTTCTCTTCCCTACCCCACACATTATAAGAACTTGTGATGACCTGTAGTAAAAATCTCAGAAAGCTAATGCTTCTCCTTGTGGCATGGGCCATTGACCACAGACTTATTGCCCGTATATAGATAAGGGGTTGGGAGGAATTATCCAGGTTCCTGTTGTGCTGCTAGTCTGGGATATTTGGTGTCTAGATACTAGGCCTGTGCAAATAGGGAACTATTTGGTTCTGATTTGGATTCAGAGCTGTTTTGGAGCCAATTCAGAGATTTAGCCATAGAGTATAATGGGGAATCAATGAAATATCTATAACTTTGCTGTCTTTTGGATGATAGCCTCTGCTGAGAGCATGACGTGCCAGGTTTCAAGGTGATAGGTTCAGGGGTTTCTGGGAAACTGCACCTCAAAGTCCTGAAATCAAAACTCATGTCACGTGTGTGTGTTTAAGCCACTGTGGGGTGAAAACTGCAAAACTTACAAAGCCTGCCAAGTTTCAAGGAGATAGGTGCAAGGGATTCTGGGAAACTGCACCTTAAGCTGCACCTATCACCTTGAAACTTGTCACATGTCATGCTCTCAGCACAGGCTACCATCCCTGCCTGTTTCATCCAAATTAGCCAAAAGACAACAAAGTTATAGATATTTCATTGATTCCCCATTATACCCTATGGCTGAATCTCCGAATCTTTTCCGAATCTATTTGGAAGCTCTGAATCAATTCGGAGAGCCTAAAGTTTGCAGCGATTCAATTCGGATTCATAGATTTGGCCTCTGAATCATCTGAATCATCTCTGAATCCGAATCGTGATCTGGAGCTTTGCATAGCCATACTAGATGCCCTTTATTTCTTCAGTTTCCATTTTAACTCCAACTGGTCCAAACACTGGCCATAGAGCGTAATGGTCCAAACCCCTCAAGTTATAATTGAGTTACTGTTATGTTTGTGAAGATTGTTCTGGAATTGACTTCACTTTACAGCATGGACAAAGAGTAACAGGAGGAATGTATAGTCCATTTATTTCCCTACTTTCACATTTGGACAAAAAAGAAAATATATGAGTTGAAGTGAAAAAAAGCTCTGCAATGAACTAATGGTAGCACAGTTTTATTGCAAGAGAAATGTATGAGCTAGTCTAGTTTGTCACTACACTCCAATCCATTTAATAAAAAGCCTTTTCAATTGGATCATACTTTCTTACTATAGCATCTACATTACTTCCTTGTAAGTTGCAATGTTTCACATTTAGTCATTAAAACCTAACAGCCAAATGTGAGAAAAAGGAGCCCACAATCTTTTGATTTAAAAGTAGTCTTTGTATCATGTGTTAGAACAACATGATTCCTGTCAGTGGTACTCTTACCTGTTCAATCATTCTTTGTACCATTTATTCCAAACAAGAAAGTAACCTTTTCTCAGCAAACATTAACTGGAGAACTTGGTGTATATTGGGGAAACGAAGTTTATTGCAAAAGTAGAAAAATCCCATAACAAGTTCAGAAAATAAACACACAAGAATTTCTGAACTCACAGCTGCATGGTACAGGAACCCTCTACTGCAGGTTGTTTTGCAAATGAGAATTTTCATCAGTATAGAATCACTATTTTGTTTTATTATAGATATTGACTGGTGATAATTGATTGGCTTGAGAACATAAAACTTACAATTATTTGTGGGAATAAGGTGTCTCTTACATTGATCAGCGTTTGTCATGCTGGCAGCAGTGCAATAAAGAAAAGTTATGGTCTGCTTACATCTACTTCATTTTTTGCCCCTAAATGATATATTCCTTGCAATTTGCTTTTTATGGTTTCAGCTATGATTATTGCAATTGGCTGAACATTTTGAAAGGTATTTTTCCTTTGTATTTTCCTGTACGTGGAGAATTCAGGAGATTTGGCCAGGGTTTTTTCTAACTATCTTACATTTAACAGTGTATTGTGTTTTGTCCTAGCTGCGTTGTAGATGAGATGGACTTCTCAGCAATGGAACTGGATGAAGCACTCAGGAAGTTTCAGGCTCATATTCGTGTTCAAGGAGAAGCTCAGAAAGTAGAACGACTCATTGAAGCTTTTAGGTATGGTATTGAAATAAGTCATTTAATGAATACATGATGCCACTCAGCTGTGAAATGTCAGTGATAGGGCGGCTGAATAGAAATAGACTATTCCTTTCTTATTTTCACAGCCTTTATGAAGACTGGAGTTCTTATGCAGTTTTGTGATGAGACATTTCAATACTTTATATGTTAACATTAAAAAGAAGTTTTATTTATTGCTGTTGTTTATACAATTTTTATTTTGATTATTTTATTATTCATTTGCTTCCAAATTGAAAGTTCCCTCCAGTGTCAGTTTGATTGGTAAGATTTTGTAAGTACTTTTAAAATGTTTGTCACCAAAAATTCATTGTTGGAATTAAGGTGTTTGGTTTGTTTCCTTGGGGCACAGGATAAGTACATCACAGTTACCTCTAGGTACTCCACCGACCTCTTATTGCAGATTGGCAGAATGGAACAGAAAACATTAACTTATTAAAGCTAACACAGATGTTCTATTATCCCTGAGGAGAAATAATGTAAATCATCTTGTGACAGCAATCTAAAAATGAGGGCCACTTCTTTAAATGGTATAAAGTGATGTAACCTCATTGAAGCCAATGGAATATTGAAGGGGGTAAAGTTATAGTAGGTAGGAATCTGGTCCAACAAATGAGTTTCTTGGGTGAAAAATGGAAAAGACAAGCCTTCACATTCCAGAATATTGCCTTTAAAGCTGTGAGGGAACAAATAATTGGTTTGTTAAACTAAATATATGTAAAGTCAGCCTCTTCAATGTAATAGTTTGTTAGTCTGATTTTAGGTATATGGGTATCCTTAGCTCTGACAGACTTCCTTTCTTTTCTTCTTATAGCCAGCGATATTGTATCTGCAATCCAGGTGTTGTGAGACAGTTTCGAAATCCTGACACCATCTTCATCCTAGCTTTTGCAATCATATTGTTAAATACAGACATGTACAGCCCAAATGTGAAACCAGAACGCAAAATGAAGCTTGAAGATTTTGTCAAGAATCTAAGGGGTGAGCAAATTTGAATTGTGATTGTAAGTAGAACTACTTCAGACACCATCCAGGACAAAGACAAACTATATAGAGCCTGATGATGATTTCACTGACCATGCTTTTATGTTAGTATAAAAACAGTTGGATTTGATAATTTTATCTCTGGCATAATGTGAAAACTGAATGTAGCCTCCAATCCTTTGTCGCCTATATCCTATCCCCATTATAAAGTTCTTTTGTCTGGTCCTTTTGTTCCCATCTCCCTTCAGATACGTTCTAAATATTCTCTATGTTGTATTCACATCTTTGCAATGTGCCAGTTTCCTGGATATAATTGAAACTTGGCAGGCTGACATGCTTTGTGGATGTTTGATGACAACTTATAACTTTCATAATTTTACATACATGAATGAGAATGAAAAAAATCTTATTACCGTAAAGTCTGCCTGGTAAAAGAAGGTACAGAAGACCAGTTATGTCACTGGGTATTGCAATCAGTGTTTGTGAAAGGGGAATACAGTGTATTCTGTTAAGTTGCCCAGCCACTTCCAGCATGGTCTGCCTCTTGGGAAACAGACTCATGACAGTGGCCTCTTGTAGGTTCCAATCAAGTCTAGTCAGTTGGCTTTACGACATAGTGTAAGTGTAGTAAACATGTGAAGCATAGGCTTACAACTTAATAAATTATTTGAATCCAAGGCCAAGTTATCTCTTGAAAAATGTATAACTGCTCTGTGGGAAACTTACTCTGTAGAAAGTGTTGTGTCTTGTCCCCTAGTCAGTTTCACCCTTAGGTAGCTGCTTGCTCAGTGCAGACTGGCTCCTTTGCCACCCAGTGGCTAGGTGGTGTGCTAGCATCTACTGCAGGCAGCCAGTTTGCAAGAACTGTTGTGTATTCACTCCTCAGGACAGAAGAAATTCACTATGGATTAAAATGGAGATACATCATTCTATAGTAATCGTGTAATGTGTCCACAGCCTTTGTTTACTGCCCTGGTTTCCCTCCCAGGGCCTGATGAATCCAGTTCTTTTTCCCAGAGATGAGCAGTGTTAAATAGAAATGCATTTTAATTCCAGCCCAGCTCCTGTGCTGTCCTACAGTGGTTCTCTTCCACAGAGAGTAGAGAACCAGACTGTACCTGGAAAGGGGTGGTGAGAAGCTTCACAATCTCTCGTCGTGCTCCCCAGCATGTAGGGGGAGTGAACATACTGGGACTTCTTTCAAGTTGTGCAACATACAGCTTTCACCATAGGACACAACCAAAGTGTACCTCCCCAGTCCAACTCATGGTGCTTCACACAATATGCCATGAATTAGACTGATTCTCCCAACCCAAGAGAAGTTAGCTGTTGAATAGGGAGGCTGGGGATCAAGCTCCAATTTGGAGCTGATCCAGGGAGAGAGGTTGTGTCCTTGCAGTCTGTGTATCCTGATCCACTCCCATTTCCCATCCGATTATAGTCCATGCCTGAAAGGTAGCACTGGATGTAGCAACATGTGAGATCAGTTCAGTGCAGAATGGACTTTCAGATGCTCTCAGGGGCAACGCAACAGTAAGCACCATATTGTTTTAGTGATTTCTTTTTTGATGGCACAGAAAAGTGAGCTGCATGGCAGGAAGAGGAAAGTGGAGTAGATTAGAAGCCAGACTTGTGTCTACAACATTCAGACGCATTAGTCTTCCCACTTATATGTACAGACACAGTCGACTCATCTTGATGCCAATAAAAACACAGATACTGAGATAGTCCTGGACTTGCGGATCTTGAAAATAAAAACATCATTTGTCTATTCATTCTCTAAAACTTACTGTGGCTCTCTACACTTGACAGACATTAAGTCCTGGGTGAAACTTTAAATTGTACACATATTTAAATTAGCTTTGTAATTTAATTTGTAAAATTCACATAAGAACTAGGTTGAAAATGGCCTGATATTTATTCTTTTTACAGTAGTTAAGTATATATCTCTGTAATTATTATATCAGAACTGATGCGACTATAGGCCGTGTCTTATTGAATTCCTTCTTCTTTTTATCTTATTTTCATCATAGCTGTTGCATGAAATCAATGGGAGTCAAATTGTGCTCTTTGGAACATTTGCATGTTGTTTGTTTGCAATTAAAAGAGAAGATGATCTTTGTCATCATAAATGGGAAAAAGATTTGAATACTCAGATGTAGACAGCCTGTGGTAGAAAGCCCAAAAATCCCTGTTTGTCATGCAGATTTGACATGCTAAAGATACAGTTGATGGTAGCTAAGTATTCAGGAGCAGGTTTCCAAGATTTTATAACACTCATTGAATGCTTGCTTTCATGCTTATAATAATTATTGAGCCCTAAAGAGTAACACAGCATGATGACAAGATTATTATGTGAAATTGCATAAAGTATTTTTCTATGGTAAATTCACTATTCTTGAAATTAATATAAAAACAGGAAATAATTAATTAATTGTTTTTAGGAATTAATCTGTGCACTATTATAGATATCTAATGTCATCCTATACTGTATGAATTAATAATTATGGCAGAAGATACAGCAAATTAATTTGATGGGAGAGAAAGAACAGTGTTTAGTGTTGGTTTATTTTGGGTAAGATGTATGGATATAACTTAGATAAAGATATGTTAAGATTGTCAGAGAAAAAAATATAGCCAGGGACATGGGATTCACAATTTTGAGATAACTAGTTCAGTATCCACTTGAGGTCATTAGTGACCAAAAGTCGGTAGCATTTCAAACTGTTATCTGGAGTAGGTGAAATGAGTTACGTGTTAGATTCATGAGACTGCACATTGAAACAAAGTTTTGCTGCACAGATCAGTTTGCAGAATGTGGGCATTCACCTTCTGGTGGATTAAATGTCCATGTCACAAAAATTACCATAATTGCCATTGGTGGCACCTTGGTTTATATCCTTGAGAGACCAAGGTCTGAGTGAACGCAGAAACTAAACTACCAACTTGCCTGTAGATATGATTCCTGCAGGTCAGGGCTGAGAAATATAGGTGCAACAGGTTGGAAAAAGAGCACCGGTTCTGTCTGATATTGTATTGGGAAATTTAGTATCTAATAAGGCTCTGTGTAGACGAGGACGTGTGTGCATGACACTTTAAAGCAGGCTCAGTGCTTTTGCAGCACTTTAATGGTGTCATTGTTTGCACACCATGGCGGTGTATTGCACATTAATTCCAGCCGCAGTAGGAAATTCCGTGGCGTAATGCACCTTAAATGACTTGGGGCACAACAAACTAAAGCTCCTCAGAGCCACTCCTCAGAGGAGTTTTAGTTTCCTGCTCCTACAGTTGCGGAATGAAGCACTGGGCTCTGTGCAGTTCAGGGGCTCTGCAAGAAGCCCTGCAGGCTGCCTGGCAGCTGCCTGGGAAGGCAGGCTCTGCCCAAGAAAAGCAGCGAGCCTGATCCCCCCCTTGGAGCCTGCTTGCCTGCCTGAGCAGCACACATTGGGGCCTGGTGCTTCGTTCTACAGTGGCGGTGCCCCCCCGGGACCGCCCGAACCAGGTGCCTGTGGGTGGGTGCTGCTTGGGTGAAGGCTGCTGCTGCTGTGGAGGGGAGCACCAACCCCCCCTCTCCTGCCCCGCAGCCCAGGGACTGCTTCGCTCACCAGCAGCTCGCCCTCCCCTCCCCGCTGCCGGAGAGGTAGGTAAATCAGTGGGGTGTGTTCATGACACGGGGGTTTAATCGGCCTGAAATTGAAGCTGTGTTTTTAAAAACCCACCACTTGAATTTAGGGCCCCCATTTCGTCTGCACCTGCCCTGTGAGTTTTGCCAGTATTCAATGCATTAAATTCACTTCAGTTTTGAAATTTTGGTAGTTTGATTTTGCTCTTATTTGCCTTGAACATTTGTATGGGAAATTACCCTTGTTATGGGTCAATTCATGTATGATGATTAAAAACAAAAATGAAAAAGCAAAACCATAGCTCATACTTTGAATATTTTATCAGTGGACAGCGCTTATTGTGTGAGAAATAACACCTTTTTAATATAACATAATGCTTTCTTCTTTTGTAAGAGTAGAAAAATGATGAAATCAGAAAAGGGCTTATCTTTATTTCTTGTTAGCAAGATAAATCAGTCATGTAATATTACAACTCAGATTAACAGGTATGTCAGTGATCCATATAAACTAGACAACTTCTGCTTCACTACTAATATTGTAAGCAAAGTATCTGTGCCCTTATGCTTCACCTTGCTGAGAGATCCACATTATTGAGCTGTAATTGGGAGAGGTCTCAGTGTTTGCTAGGCAGGTCACTGTAAGCCAGAGTGGTAATGAGAGTTGTTGGTTTCTACAGGCGTAGATGATGGTGAAGATATCCCACGAGAGATGCTGATTGGGATTTATGAACGAATTCGCAAACGGGAACTGAAGACAAATGAGGATCATGTATCCCAGGTCCAAAAGGTTGAGAAACTCATAGTAGGAAAGAAACCGGTGAGTTAATTTTGCCCTGAAATTTGTGCTTATTATGCTAAATGACTGAATATTGTTGCTCAAGTTATGCTACCAAAGATGACTACTTACATCTGTAATTTGGGCTAGACAGGGATAAAAAAGGAAGGTACATCAAAGTAATACATTCCTGACAAGGATGGCCATGTTTATATGATTTTCACTAGGCGTATGAATATGACTTTGCACTCTAGCACAAATGGTAGCTTATAACCATTGGTGGTAGGATTATGAATGCTAAAATTATCTTTTAAATAAAAGTGGTAAAAATTTGGAAACACATTTTCCCTGTCACTGTCTCAGTCCTAAATTTAGGCTCTAAAACTGCTTACAGCTTTAATTATTAAATTTAAAAATTATTAGAGTATGCTTCTGTAAAGTGTGATGTCTTAAAAGCTTAGAAAATGCCATCAGTGAAGACTCTTAAGTTACCACAGTAATGAGGTTTGTACTAGTGTCAGTATTTCCTCCTCCTTACAGCTGGGTTTATGAGCCAATGTAGATTGGAGCAGGAAGTGATATTACTGTGAAAATTGCTGTCTAGAAACAAATTTGGGAATCAGCTCTTTACATTCTAATGATTACTACTAAGTATTATTTAATACACTTGAGATGATGCCATTTAATTTAAAGTAGGGGCAGGTAATTATTTCAGCTGGAGGGCTGCTTAACAAGTTTTGGTGAGCTGTTGAGGGCCACAAGGGTAGCCCTGCCCCCTGGTCACCTTGAACCTGGAAATCCCGCCCCCTAACCACTTACCTTTACTGCCGGAAGTACTCCTTTTGGGAAGGGGGTTTGCCATCTTGGAACCAGAAAAAAGCAAATTTTATGCTAAAAATCAAACATTGAAAATAACATTTTAATTCTAGTTTTAAAAGTATTTTTGTCTTGATTTGTGTGTGTTTGCATGGTGTATATAGAGATGATTGCATAATAGCTCCAAATGAAGTCTTACTCTTGTATATTTTGGGGAGGTGTGGGGGGTATGGCTGGGTGACTATGGGGTTTGTGCGGGTCTGTGGGGGGGGTGTTTGTGGATGTGTGTGTATTTGGGGTGTGGGGGTATGGGTGGGTGGGTATAAGGGGTTTCTGGGGGCATGTGTTTGTGGGGATGTGTGGGTGGGTGTGGGTATAGGGTTTGTGGGGGGCTGTGGAGTGTATGGAGAGGGAGGGTGGCTGGGAAGGTGTGTGGGCAGGTGTGTGTGGTGGGGTCTGAGTGCATGTGTGTGGTGGGCATAGCAGTGAGCAGACCTCCCTGCAGAGGCATGCAGGTGTGCGCGTGGGGGAGGGTGCAGCGGTTAGGCGTGGTGTTTGTGGGATGTGTGATTGTGTGTGGGAGGGTGCGATTGTTGGATTTATGGGGGAGGGTTTGTGGGTATGGTGAGGTGTTCATGGGAGCCCCCTGTGCTCACCCCCCTGAGCTGGTCAGCCCCGCCCCACAACAGCCCGGAATCTGCATGCCCTGCAGTGCCTCCCTGCCACCACCAACAGTACACAGCCCCAGCCTCACACTTCATTCGTTCTAGACTCACCCCTGCTAGAGGAGATGAGCCAGAACCCATGCGCACAGCCCAACTTGCCCCATGCCTACTCTGCACTGCGCACCTGTGGCACATTCTGCCGGCCCCTGGGGATGCAGCAGGACTAGGGCGGGGATGCAGCAGGGCTGGGGCAGCTCTGCAGCTGGACTGCCTTTCTAGGCAGCCCAGTCAGCGGTGGCTCCTTCCAGGTGCTGCTGCCGCTGGCCCCAGCCCCATGGTACCAATGGGGACCCGCACTGCACAGCCCCAACTTGGCCCACCCTGCGCCTGCTCTGGACTCACCTGCCCAGGCTCAGCAGGAGCAGTAGACTGCTGGACAACAACTGTTGCTCAGCGCAGGGGAAAAGCAGGCCCTCCCCCTCACAATTGCCAGGCCCTTCCTGCTGCAGGCACCTGGAGCCTGCACTGGGCTGCCTTGCATCTCTGCTGCCCTTACCACCACCTTCGGCCTGCCCAGTGGGGCAGCATTGGCAGCGCAGAGCACCCACAGGACAGCACACCATGGGCTCTGGGCAACTGCAGCAGGAAGGGCCCTGCAACAGCAAGAGGGAGGGGCCACTTTTCTCCTATGCTGAGTAACAGTTTCTGCCCAGCTTCTGCTGCTGTTGACCCTGGGTAGGCAAGCCTGGAGTAGGCTTGGGGCAGGCTGGGGCGGGGATATGCGGACAGGTCGTCACCAGTACCACAGGGCTGGGGCCATCGGTGGTACTGGTGGCAGCCAGAAGGAGCTGCCACCACCTGGACTGCCTAGAAAGGCAGTCGAGCCATGGAGCCTCCCCAGCCCTGCTGCGTGCCTGGAAGGCAGCAGGATGCACCATGGCTGGACCGTGCCTGAGTCAGGTGGTACTGAAGGACCTGCTGCAGGCTGGACAAAGACCCTCCGTGGGCCGGATCTGGCCCACAGGCCATATTTTGCCCACTCCTGTTTTAAAGTGTACCACAGTGAGAAAATCTAATGAATTGTCACATATGGGAAGGAATCTGGACACGAGGGAGGACCTACAGAAAGAAGTGGAAAGGATGATGGGAGAAAAACTGTATCATCTCTAAGTTATGAGAAAGCTGTAGCTTCCTTCAGTAGCAAACATTATTTCAATGTGTTTCAGAAGGAAGAAAAATCTCAACCTTTCAAAATCAGGCCTTTTAGTTTACTGTGATTCTGCAGAGGCTGTATTTTTTTTCTGGCTTCTGTCTGATTCAGGCAAATAATATCCCAAACTTAGGGCCTGATCCCTCATTGTTCTTACCCCATCAAATGAATGGAGATAAGAACACTGAACAGGTTTCCTGGAGGCACAGGCCTTAATTAGGGGTTGGGGGTTATTTTGTAAAAGAAAGTATCGGAAATAGCCAATTCTCTTTATTCCTAGAGATGTTTGTTTTTACTTTATAGGGGTTTGGTCATAGTGGACACCTATACATGTGCTCCTGGGTGCGGGGAATGCGTTTTAATTAAAGTGGCTCTCAGGAATCACTCTAAAACACACAGAGTGTCTTGTGTATTCAGTGTCTCACAGTTCAAAATGGCAGCTGGGGTGCTTTAACTAAAGCTTACTTCATGAGCTTTAGTTAAAGTGCCCCTGCTGCCATTTTGAAATGCAGGGATGCTGATACATGAGATGCTTCAGCAGACTCAATTCATCAGAACGCATCGGACCAAGTGTAAAAGTGTCCAAGAAGACCATGTAGTATTTACTTGCTATGATATAGCACTGTTTCTCTGAAGTTTAACAAACTTGTATGTGTCTTTCTACTGTAGATTGGATCTCTGCATCACGGACTTGGTTGTGTAGGTATTTCTTTTCATATTGATTCATGATTTATAATCCACGTTAATCAGAAATAACAGTAGTTTAATATGCAGGATTATTGCTAAACGGCAGTAACATTTTCTTTCGAACTTTAGCTATTTTTCAAAATGTGGTCACCTTGAAGTAGTTTATTTCAAGAAAACATTTGCTGTCCTTAACAAAGCAGAAACACAAACTCCAGTTCAGGTTCTTGGGTTAAAGCTCTACTAAAAATGTATAATTTGTTGCCTGGAAAATTTTAGATTAATTGTTTTATTAATTCCCTTCTTATTTATGCATTTTTGATCTAGCCATCACTTCAGCATCTATTTGCAAACATGAAAATTGAATCAGTTTGTTTTCAAAAGGCATGGATTTGCCACATGGCCCTCAGTTTTCAGTCATTTTTTAGTACACTTCAGTATTAATTGTTTCGTAGGATGATATCACGAATTAATTCACGGCTTTCTTAGGCAAGATAGATGAACGCAGCAAGAATTAAATGCGAATTAGAGTTCTATGCAAAAGCAATAATAACCCTAAAACTGATTTGTCTTTTGCCACTTTTTCCACTTTTTAAATTTTATATTAACACTGTCAGTAGGAGTTGAAAAATCCTTGAGTTTAAAGGCAGGGAAAAGCAAATACCAATGCTAATTCCCTGTCACTGGATGCTGGGTTGTACTGTGCTTATAATCTAAAATCCAATGTCATTTTACAAATTTGATTCTTAGTGATATTTTTTTTATTATGACTTTTTTTTTCTGTTGTATTATTCAAGCCTAGAATGATTCTGGGAGTGTACCTTCACATTACTATTATGCATTAAATCTTTAGCCTCCTCCTGTCCCTGCAGAAGCAGTTAAATAATGTTAAACTGTTTCAATCATCTAGCTAAAGTATCTGTTAGTCATGAGCATATGTTTACCATTTCCATCAGACTGAAAAAAATTGGGAGGTTTCTGTTTATTGTTAGGAATGAAAATTCATTGTTTTGATTAAATTACAGCTGCAGGTTAGAAATTCATCAGGCTTCTGGGTTCACCCTGGCAGTAGCAGGTCCAAAACTGCCAGTCCGTAGGAGAAATAGGTCTTCCCGAAGATGGAGAAGAATGCACAAGCACTGCTCACACTCGCTTCTCTGGAAGCCCATATTAAACTGATTACCTAACAAAAGTGGGCAGAGTTGGGCTAAAGGAAAAACCTTTTTTCAGTGTCCTCCATCAGCTAGACTCTTCTACAGCATTAGCCAAAGGTTAAAACTGCTCCCCTAGCAAAAACCCCAGGAAAATAATTGATTGGTGTACAGGGATTGTCTTGGAGAAATTCTGACTTCTGTCAGGTCAGAATGGCACGCTATGAGGCGACACATAGGAGGGGATCGGTGTCTATGTCCATGTTGTGTCCATGTTTCAATCTCTGAATTAAAATATAGGATACCCTATGAAAAAAAATTGAGAAGCACTGGCTTAGATGTAAAGTGAGTACCTACTAGTGATCTCTGATCATCTTCATCCTTTGCATAATAAATCTATCTCCAAACAGAATTGGATATTGTAACCAGCTCTTACGGAAGACTAGGAGATTTAAAATAAGAAGTATAAATGTAGTAGTAAATGCATATTCTCTACTGTACTTTTAAAAAGTTTAAAGTGTCCCTTTCTAGGATGATTGCCAGGATAATTTCATTTGCATTTAAAAGACACACAGCTTCAGTATGTTGAGAAATAACTGTTTTCTGTAGATGAGTTAGGCAGAGATATTTCAAGTAAGGAAAAGGAAAGTAATTCTCAGATATCTTGTCTGCATGAAAAAGAACTTAGACTGAGAATGCATTTATTTCTTTTCTGATATCAGATTTTCATTGATTTCATGAATGCACAAATTGAATTTTCAACTCTGATGACAAAAAGAGAAACCAAAACCCTGGGGCATTCACCATCTTGCAAAAGCTGAACTAATTTTGCAGTCCTTGTTTAGTATCAGACCTACTACAAAAGTGTGCAGTCAAGCAAACATGTTTTGCTTTTTGAGCACACTTTTTAGTTTTTCCTTTACTGTTTTACCGAAGGCCTGAGCCTGACCACTGATCCATTTGCTTCACTGTGCAGGATACACAAATCCCTACAGAATATTTGACATCGTGATTTCATTATGTTTCATATCACTGAGAGACTGTAGTAAATAGATCTGTGTTGTTAGATTGTTCATCCTTTGATGTGAAAAACAGTCTACCATTGGTCTCAAGGTCTTAAGGATATTAGAAGTATTAGAATGAAGACTAGGCAAAAAAGACACTCTTTATTAACAGAGATAAGCAATGGACTTTTCTATCTATTATAGGTTCTCTCTCTACCCCACCGGAGACTTGTTTGCTACTGTAGGCTCTTTGAAGTTCCAGACCCAAATAAACCTCAGAAGCTTGGATTGCACCAGCGAGAAATATTTTTGTTTAATGACCTTCTTGTGGTATGTATTTACAGATTAATTCTATTTTTGTTTCAAAAAGCTTTTACTAATATAGAGATTCTGATAAGTAGAGCCATTTCTGTTTAACCTTTCTTTTTTAGTATGAATAAAACTGTTTTCATTACTCAGTTTCTACTGCCATTCATGTGTTTATCTTTGCGTGGAGGGAGAGAGTGACCTTTGCCCTCGTATTCTTATCAGCACATTTTGGCATCATAGCTGAAGTATTGTAGTAGAGAGCTTTTTTAACACTGTTAACCAAACTGTTTGTGACATGCTGTTGCTGTTTTCCTCTCACTGTAAGGTCAGCTACCTGAAAGGAAAATCTCTGTGCAGATTTTGCTGAAGGCTTGGGGACAAGCTTTCAAAAGTATTGAGGTGAATAAAGATGTAGAGTAATCACTAGGCCTGTGCAAAGCGGCTAGGATTCACTTTGGATTCGGATTCAGCCAGTTTGGGGGACAATGGTTCCATTCGGTGATTTGAATCACTGTCCTGAATCAATTTGGCTGATTCTGATTTGGAGATTTGGCTGCTGCCAAATCTCTGAATAATGCAGGCCCATCCCCCACCCACCCCAGCTCCTGGCTCTTTAAGGGGGAAAAAAAAAGAAAAAACCCCAGGATCACCGGTTCCTGCCTGGCGGGGAGTGATCTCTGCTGCTCCATGCCATGTCCCCAAGCCCCAAGCCACTGCAGGAGCTGGTGAGACCCAGGTTTTTTTCTTTTTTGTTTTTTTCTCAAAGGGCTGGAGCTAGGGTGGGCAGAGCAGCCATAGTGGGGCTGGAGGAGTGGGAGGGGAGTAAGGGGGCTTGTGACAAACCCCCCATGCAGCATGGGGCAGCAGGGATCCTCCCCCCAACCTGGCAGCACCCGGTGAGTCGGGGTGGGTGTGGTTAAAGCACTGGGAGCTGGGCTGGGCGGGGCAGCCATGGAGGGGAGGGGTCGGGGTGCTGGGGGAGCAGACAGGGGATGCGGCCTGGCAGGGGCCCCCCCATGGTCCCCTCCCCCTCCCCTACCCCTTACTTACCAGCTCCAAGTCCAGCTCCAGCTCCCTGCTCGAAACATCAAACCGCTCCGAATCTTTTCCGAAGATTCAGAGAGCTTCGAATCGATTCAGACCTTTTAATTGGTCCCGTGATTCGATTTGGATTTGGAATTTGGTCACTGAATCGGGCCGAATCTCCTCCAAATCAAATCAGCACCCGAAGCTTCACACAGCCCTAGTAATCATGTACTGGGGATTTTCAGAAGTGCCTAGACACCTGACTTCCTGAAATCAATTGACATTAGTTGTCTAGAAAAGCTTGAAGATGCCACAAGTGCAGGTATTGATGTACCTTTAAAAATCTGGTTCTTAGTTCTTCCAGGTGTCTAACCCTAACGGAAAAGAAGTTTGGACCTTCCATTACCATTGGTTGCCCGGAAACTGAGATACTGAAAAGCTCAGGAATAGGCCCTATTTGCCAAAGGGACAGTGTTACAAACCTGGATTTGTGATTTGCAATAGAAGTCCCTCCTTTTACATATGAACACGCTCCTCTAGGCAGAAGTGGGAAGTTTAATTTACTTGTGAAAGCTGAAGCATATTCATGAAAATAAGCTGAATTTTAGAAGTTCTGATATGAATTGGTCCTTGTAATAACTTAAATCAGGTATAACAAATCAATGGAAAATGCATTTTAAGTTTTATTTGTACAAATGTAATTAGTAATGTAATATAATTAGTATTGCATTACATCAAAGCCACTGTTTTCCCTAATTTTTTGGTAAGGAATGTGAATGAACACTTGAGTTTATTTTTTTAACTGTTCCTAGCTGATTGAGTAGGTCAAGGAAGCTTGAACTTACCTTTATGTTGCATTTTATTCAGTTCGAAGGACAAATGCCCAGAACATCAGAACATTTGTAAAAACCAAATTCAAATGCATTTTAAAAATAAAAGTCATGGATATAATTGGAGACACTTTTTGAGACCTGATTATTTTCTATTTGCATAAACATATAACCCTGAGCCTCAAACAATTGAGGAAAAGTTCATGTCTGATTTTAATAATTATTGATAACTCATAAATGTAAATATATAATTTTATTTGAACCCTAAAGATATGTTACTACTAATTGTGACTGATTGTAAGGAAATGCTCTGCTACAGTAGCATTTTATTACAGACAGTGTTTGTAATAGTGCTTCTAAAGGAACGGCCCATCCAACGGATGATGAATTTGATTTACTTACTTGAGATACAGTAAAACAGGAAAGAGATTATTACACTTGGCTATTGATCTGTTTTCAGTAGATATTTTATTAACCCAATGTAATTATTAACTTGACTATAGATTGAACATGTTGAAATACATTTTACAGTTGGCCTCTTTTCCCAATATGATTTTAGCTTCTTTATTCTTAAAAATAAAAACCAATAAGAGTGACAGTTTGGAAGTATTTGTAGTGCTTAATAATCTGAATGTGTAAATTTTTTTAACCTGAATAATATAAAAACTAGGTGAATAGTACACGTCACACACTGCTGTGAGCAGTAATAAAAAGATACAACTTGCAGTTGGCTCACAATTGCTTGCAACCCCACTTCTGGTCTGCATCCATTTATTATACTGATTTGTGTATGCCTGCACTCCTAAGCACCACAACCCTCATTTGGGAGCTGCTGTTTTAGTCCATTGTAAAAGAAAGTAAATGAGTAGATAAAAATAAGGGAGAGGCTGTGAGGGTGACACAAAATGACAAAGTTGATAGACTGAGTAGATTAAAAAGAGAAATAGAGTACTTGGAGATTTGGGGCAAAGATGTGGGTGAGAGAGAAAATACAGAAAAGGAGGTAGAAATTACAGTGTTGGGAAAGAAAGGAAAACAGACGATTACAGGGAGGGGAGAAAGAAAGAAGAGAAAACAATCTTAAAATAACTTAAAGAAGATCTGTTATCTAAAGAAAAGTAACTGCAAACAAGCAGAGATGCAGCAAGCTTCTATTTTATACTTGTATTTTTCATATACCTTACACCCTCAAATAAGGGAAAGCAGAATGAAAAAAAGATTTTTTTTTCTAGTCTTTCCTACCACCGCATGAGTTTACCAGGGCAAAATGTTCCAAGGAACATGCAGCTCCAAAGCTCAAGGATTGCAGTTTCAAAGCTCAAGGATTAACCCTGTCACAGCCACTGCTGAATTGGCAGCAGCTTTTGGCTAATCTTTGGAGCTGCAAGTAAAGAGTGAGCAATGCTGAGAACTGGACTCTGCCTCCTCTGCAAGTCTGTGGGAGCACAGCCCATTACAGCCACTCCAGTGTCCCCATGTCTCCATCCCAGAAGAGAAATTGGTTTCCTTGTTTAAAGCGCACACCTACATTTTGAATGGCTAATTTCTGAGAAAAGGGTCATGCAAATACATGTGGCATAATGTGCAAGTTAATTGACAATATATACAATACACAACAAATGATGTGCAGCTGCTTTGTTTTACAAATTTTAGCATCCATGGGGAAAATGGTACTATATACAGTTATAGTCACCTAGATAAAAGTTTGAACCTTGTGACTAGCAGAGGGCCAAATAAATGTTTTGTTTAAGTTTCTGTTAGAAAGTGATAGAAGCACACTTAACTTGACCCACTGAAGTGCAAAGGAAGATTCAGTGAAACTAATAAGCAGATATTGTATGACAGACTGAAAGCTCTTTGACAAACTATTTTTGGTAAGCCAGAGACCAGGAGTCATTAAAGGGAATATAAATGAGAGAGTAATATTATGCATTTATATTAATATATTAATAAACACAATTCTCTATTCTGTCTTGTTTTAAAATTGATATTTTCAGGTCACCAAGATCTTTCAAAAGAAGAAGAACTCGGTCACGTACAGTTTTCGACAATCCTTTTCTCTTTATGGAATGCAAGTTCTTCTTTTTGAGAATCAGTGTAAGTATTTTTTTTTTCTCTATTTTTAGGTGACCATGTAGTTTCTGATGTGGCAATGAAGCGTTGCACATCAGTTTTCTAGATCTGAGAATGAAGGTAGTATATGCTGCAATTGGCCCTGGAGTTAAATACATCACACTGTCTGAACATAGGAGGCAGAAGGACTATTGGAAGATTTCTGGCGTAAGGCTAAGAGTCTCATCTAACTCGGTGTGATTTTTCTGAAAGTAATGGGAACAAATTTGGCATTATCCATACTGGTCACAAGGTATAGTGGGCTGAGCTATATTCATCTATCATAACATATAATGACTATGAGTGAAGTTTGTGGAAATGCAGATCACTATTCAATTTATTTACTGATTTATAATTAATCTCCGTGACTAGACCCCCTGTTACGCATTACATATATTAGGCAATTAACTGGTTAATCATGCAATAAATTTAAACCAGCCACATGTACAAAGTAATTATCACATGATAAAAATGACTATCCAGCTTTTAAAAGAGCCAGCCAACTTATAACGTTACTGCTTGAAAATGTGTAACAACTCTATACCTGGTTTATGTGTAGCTTTAATTTGCCTGTGTTGCAGGGCCCTAGGTAACTTACTGTTATTAATACAAACTCAAAATATAGTTAGATAAAGTTTTTTACTTATCTTGTGTCCAGATATTCTAGACGTAATTTAAAGGCTGTGCCAGTCCAGAGTGCCTTCAAGGTACTATCAAACTTGTCAAATTCAGTCTCCAGGAAACAGCAAAAAATAAGAGGTTCTTGCAAGTAGGGTTCTTCCATATAAATATCTTGACCTTGTTCTTGTAGATTTTAACTCCAGACATCAATAATAGCAAGACGGCAAAACATAATTCTCTATGGAGCATAGTGGGAAGGTGGTGTCTCTGACTGTAAACAGACATCACATTTCTTCCAGGAGAAAGCCTTTTGGCCTGGGATACTACAATCATAAAAATCTGTTGTCCTGCTTTAAGTACCTGTGCAATAAGCAAGAGAAAATGTGCTAATACTGTACTTTGGGATACAGCTGTGTACTTCTGTTAGTTAATTGCTGGTCGTTCAAGTTGAGTCATTCCAGGGACAAGGATTCAGGCTGCCTCTTGCTGGCCACCTACTGGCAGGAGACCAGTAATGCAGCATGGAAGGGCTACATGTAAATGGCTGTCCCCTGCCTACTTTGATCTGGGTGAAAACCCCAGATAATTAGGGCTCCTTCGGTGAGACATCAGTTTACAGTCTCTGACAATAGGTGCCCACATCACATGTGACTCTCTATAGGGCCTAGTCAAAACATTAACCTGTATAACAACCCCAGTACAGTTCACAGTATTGCATGTGATAGTTTGTTTTTCTCTGAAGTAGACAGCACTTCACAGTTCCCAGTGAACTCTAAAAATAAGGGAATATGTTGTAATGGCTCATTTCAAGAAAAGAGTTGCCATATTTAACATGAATCGAAACATCCGAGTGATTCTTTGCATAGCCCCATGTAGAATGAATAGCTACAATCTAGCCACAAGGTTACAAATGCATGAATTATTGTGGTATAGTTCATATTGAAGAGGTATACCTACAGTCTGCTGTTCCTCATAAATTAAAACAGGAATAGAAAGAGGTAGTTAGCCATATTAGTCTGCAAGCAGAAGGCAAGGTGATATGACACCTTAGAGACTACCTCCATCAGAAAGCATAAGCTTTAGCAGGTGAGAACCTGCTTTATCAGCTGCTATGAAAAAGTAGGTTATCCCCCTACAAAAACGTATGCCTTTTTGATTGAGTTAGTCTCTAAGGTGCCACTCTCCCTGCCTTTTAAATGAAAACATGTCTACTATCATGTAGATATCTAGAAGCAGTGATGGATCTGATGTGGCAAAGATCCAACATGCACCTTTCCCAGGACACACTGACTTGATCCCATTTGTATAAAAGGAAATGCATGAAACTATTGATTCAGCTGAAAAGAGATGTCTCCGAGTGCTTCCTGAGTACTGATGAAACTGTGGGCCAACCTATATCCCTTGTTTCTTGAAGATGGCCAAACATATTGAAAAGGAGGGGCGGCAGAGTGTACCCTAGAGGGTTCCTTATGTGAGATATGTTAGGGAGTCGAGGAGCAAAATCACTGAAGCTTGTTTTCCAAAGAAATTACAGTTTCTCCAGATGGCCTGTGTGTGTGCTGTTATTTGGGAACAAATTGTAAACCACACAGGTAGCTGGGGAAAGAGAGTCTCTTCCCAGTATTACATATGAAATACATATTCTCCAAGCCTTCCCTCACCCGTGGTGCTGTTCCTCCAAGTACTTCAGGACCAATATCTTGGCTAGAGAAAGCAAGAAGCAAATGTTGCCATTTCATCCAGAAAATGTCATAGCTGTCAGAATCAATTTGAGGATGGAATTTGTGAATATTCAGAGAGCAGTGTCAAAGGTCCCTGGCAAACATTACACTTAAGACACAATTTACTTGTTAATTGTGCCATAAATAGTAACCTAGCCTCACATTTTGGCAGTTAATGGAACAACAACATGGGAACATAGCAATAAAATATTCTGCAAAATATGTATATTTTTGTGGCTGGTTTCCACTGCACCTAAAATTGGAAGTGTGGCAGTGTAGCCCTGTCACACAGCCTAATGCCAGCTACATGACAAAGCTTGGTTAACTATTGCCCATGTTGGCAGGCTGATAGGTGGGGTGTTGAGCCGGGGCTGCACTGGGCAGCTGGCAGCAGCAGCGCTGGAAGCAGAGCGGCAGCAAAAATTGGGGTGGATCTTCCCAGTGCCCCTGGCACCCACTCCAAGCCCAGCCCCCACCAAGAAGAGTCCTGCGCAGCCCCAGCTGCAACCTGCCCTGCCCCACCCCACACAGATCTGGGGGGCACATGCTTCCCCGTGCCTCCCAGGGTGCAAACAGCAGCAGGAGCTGCCTCCCTCTCCCCACAAGCTGCAGCTCCACCCTCCCTACCCTGCCTGGTCAGCACCTGTTCCTACCCCCTCCCTCACTGCACAGGGCATTGATCTGTCCCCACCATGCCCCTTCCCTCCCTTCTCCCCTTCTACCACACTGGACTTACCAGCTGGAGGCAGCTGTATTGGAAATCGGATCGGTATTGGCCGATATCGAAAACTACACATCCCTGCAAGCCGATATTGGCAACCAGGGTGGACAGCTGGAGACCCTCTGGGTTAAAATCCGTGGGGAACACGGCACAGGGGACACAATGGTGGGAGTCTATTACAGACCTCCCACTCAAAGTCCTGAGCTTGACCAGGAGTTTGCCCAGGAACTGGCTGAGGTAGCTTGCTCCAGGACCATGGTTGTCATGGGTGACTTCAATTACCCGGACATC
>NW_005842088.1:1036803-1060479 GCF_000455745.1 Alligator sinensis
CACCCAGCACTCTTCCCTGCCTATGCAGGGGGTCAGACTCGATGATCTCAAGCAAATCCCGGGACGTCTCAAGCAAATCCCGGGACGTCTCTCAAGCAAATCCCGGGACGTCATTCTCCCCCTGTACTCGGCCTTAGTGAGGCCGGAGCTGGAGTACTGTGTCCAGTTTTGGGCTCCACAATTCAAAAAGGATGTGGAGAAGCTTGAGAGAGTCCAGAGAAGAGCCACGCGCATGATCAGAGGTCAGGGAAGCAGACCCTACGATGACAGGCTGAGAGCCCTGGGGCTCTTTAGCCTGGAAAAGCGCAGGCTCAGGGGTGATCTGATGGCCAGCTACAAGTTTATCAGGGGTGACCACCAGTATCTGGGGGAACGTTTGTTCACCAGAGCGCCCCAAGGGATGACGAGGTCGAATGGTCACAAACTACTTCAAGATCGTTTCAGGCTGGACATAAGGAAGAACTTCTTTACTGTCCGAGCCCCCAAGGTCTGGAACAGCCTGCCACCGGAGGTGGTTCAAGCGCCTTCATTGAACACCTTCAAGATGAAACTGGATGCTTATCTTGCTGGGATCCTATGACCCCAGCTGACTTCCTGCCCTTTGGGCAGGGGGCTGGACTCGATGATCTTCCGAGGTCCCTTCCAGCCCTAATGTGTATGAAATCTATGATATGCCTCCTTAAATTTTGGCTATCGGTATCAGCCCCAAAAATCTCTATCAGTGCACCCTTATTTTTAGACTTTCTTTCTGATATGTCTGCAGTAATTATTTGCCTACGGTATTGACCTGGAAGGATGTGGGTAGTGGGGTCCCGAAGGGTTTGGTCCTTGGACTCTTCAGTGTCTTCATCAGTGACTTGGATGTGGTGTGAAGTGTATTCTGTCCAAATTTGCAGACAATACTAAATTGTGGGGTGAAGTGCACACTCTGGAGGGTAGGGAACGATTGCAGGCAGACCTGGACAGGTTAGAAAAGTGGGCAGTACACAACAGGATGTAGTACAACAAGGACAAATGCAGAGTGCTGCACCTAGGGTGCAAAAATATCCAGCACACCTACTGGCTGGGAAGTGAACCTCTCAGCAGCAAAGCACTCTCAGCAGCACAGAAGCAGAAAGAGATCTCGGAGTCGTAGTGGACTCCAAGATGAACATGAGTCGTCAGTGTGATGAAATCATAAGCAAAGCTAATCGTATTTTATCATGCATCAGCAGATGCATGACAAATAGATCCAAGGGGGTGATACTTCCCCTCTATGCGGCATTGGTCAGACCGCAGTTGAAGTACTGTGTCCAGCTTTGGGTGCTGTACTTCAAGAAGGATGTTGATAGACTCGAAAGGGTCCAGAGCGGGGCCATTCTTACAGTTAGGGGCTTACAGGACAGGCCCTGTGAGGAGAGACTGAGGGATCTGGACCTCTTCAGCCTCCGCAAGAGAAGGCTGAGAGGTGATCTTGTGGCCACCTCCAAATTCATTTGGGGGATGCAGCAAGGGATCAGAGATGCTTTGTTCACCAGGGCGCCTCTTGGGGTAACAAGGAACAGTGGTCACAACCTGACAGAGCAGATTTAGACTAGATATCAGGAAAAACTTCTTCACAGTACGGGTGGCCAAAATTTAGAATGGGCTTCCAAGGGAGGTGGTGCTCTCCCCTACCTTGGGGGTCTTTAAGAGAAGGCTGGATAGGCATCTGGCTGGGATCATCTGACCCCAGCACTCTTCCCTGCCTAGGCAGAGGGTCGGACTCGATGATCTGTTGAGGTCCCTTCCAACCCTAGCATCTATGAATCCTTGAAGAAGGGCACTTTTTGCCCAGAATCTTGTCTAACATCTCTCCTAATTATGTAATTATTCTAATAGGAGGCATCTCTTACTCTTAAAACAAAACAGAATAAAACAAAAATGTTTGTTCCTCTAGAAAATATGTTTGTGTTCTTGGGCGGATAAAATGCTTTCTTTAGTCTTGGAGTTTTGTAGTCGTGAATTTTATTTCTTCTGTTCTGTATTTGAAATTTATTAACACAGTGAATTCAGAGAAAAATAAATAATAATGGAAGAGAACACAATTGAATCTCATTAAAATAATGTTGTCCTTTCTCCTCCCTCTCTGTCTCCTAGATTATCCAAATGGCATACGGCTCACGTCAGCTGTTCCAGGAGCAGATATCAAAGTACTAATAAATTTCAATGCACCCAATCCTCAGGACAGAAAGAAATTTACAGATGATTTGAGGGAGTCTATTGCAGAAGTCCAAGAAATGGAAAAGCACAGAATAGAGTGTAAGTACAAAGGTACATATAACAGGGCATTTTGAAGCTAATCAAAATTGATAAACATGTTTAATATATGTATGCAATCTGTTCTTATTTTCAAAGATGTTATAATTCTACATCTGTGCTTTTTATATTATTGTAGAGATAAAACAGTAATTTTAAAACTGGCAAGGATGGTTAACTGGTAATTAGTGTATTAGGTAATGATAGTAGGAACCTTAACCACCCACAAAAATGATTAATAAGGAGAGGTAATTAATTGTGTAAATTACAACTGTAAAGTTTAGATATATTTGAAGTGACCCTCTAAAACAGGACTTGCCTGTAAAATGTAAGTTTTACTGTATTTTTCTTAATACCAAGCTCCATTCTTTGAAAAGTATCATATTTTCTGCTGATCAGATAACTGTTGTCCAAGTAAACGGATTTTATTGACTCCTGCATGTCTGTTAAATACAGGATTTCAGACTAAACTTTTCCTTTCATCCATCCTTTATAATATTAATATAAGGCCACTGAGGCAGAGGCCAAGTGTATCTACATGTGCAGTTAATGCAGCATGATAAACTCTGGAGCACATTAAGCTGGAGTGAACTGCTCCCAGGCATAGTGTCTACACATGTGCCCAGGACAGCAGCAATTTGAGCCGGGGCAGAGCAGGCTGAGCTGACCAGGTCAATTTATGCCCCCAGTCACTGTCTACATGTGCGTTTCAGTACTATCCTATGGCTGAGTTCATTAGTTTACTATGCCCTAATACTGGCGCACATGTAGATGATGACGCTTTATTGTGGCACTAATTAGTCAACTCCTCAGTAAAGCACACGTGTAGATGCACCCTATGTGTTGTACAGTTACAAAACAAACTTTCATCAAAACTGAAGCTGTAATACTGATACAGCAAAAGCTATGTTAACTGGCACGTTACAAGCCGGCATGCTCTGTTAACCGGGAAAAGTGAAACCGGAAGTGCCCACCATGGCACTTCTGATTTTGCAGAGGCCCCGCAGCCTGGGGGAAAGCAGCCTGCGCTGCCAAGCCACCATGACCCGGGGGCATAGCAGGCTGTGCAGGTACCCCCTCCCTGTCCTTCGGGGCCCCGGGAGGGGCAGCAATGTGGCGGGAGGGGTGGCAACACCCCAGACGCAGCAGCACAAGCGGTGGCCCGAACAGTCTAAGATGCCTGTTTGGGCCGCTCGGTTATCCGGCATATTTTGTTATCTGGCACCCTCCATTCCCCATGGGTGCTGGATAACAAAGCTTTTACTGTATTTAGTTTGCCATGTGGTTGGCTCTGTCCTATTCTAATCAGTGACTATGAATTGTACAATTATTCTCTTTGTTTCAGCTGAGTTAGAAAAACAGAAGGGTGTGGTGCGTCCAAGCATGTCGCAGTGCTCCAGCCTGAAAAAAGAATCTGGCAATGGGACACTGAACAGAGCCTGTCTGGATGACAGCTATGCCACTGGAGAAGGACTGAAAAGGAGTGCACTCAGCAGCTCCCTTAGAGACCTCTCTGAAGCGGGTAAGCACCAGATTTATTCCTTGTTCTAGTGATCAACATGTGGAAGGTCGGGTGATGGATACATGTTAAAATTAGCCCAGTTGTAACTTGTGAAGAGGAGTAACATGGAAAGTTTAGACATGTTCTCTTTATAAGTTCTTTGTTTTATTGTTTTTCACTTTGATTTATTTTTCCTCCTCCTGTACCAAACAAACTCTATTTGAAAGTACCAAACTGTTGTAGCCTGCTATGTATACTTTTAAAGGAGAATGAAGACAGAGGAAAAATTGTAAGTGTATTGTAGAAAAAAATGGTTGACTTGTGCTAGGAGTAAGCTACTTAGTTTTCCTTTCTTTTTCTGTTTTGTCCCTCCTTCATAATGTAGACATAGAAAGAGAAGACTGAGGTCCCTGCTTCCAGTGTATCTTGTGCTTAAGTGTTCTTTTGTACTAAATTGATGAATGAAATTGAGTGAAGCCCTACTAAATTCTATCTAGAGCAATATAATTCAGTTTTACTGTGTGACTGATGCTATCTTATTATTGTTTTACTCACGATACAGATCCAAACCCTGGTTAAAGCTGTTTTATAAGGTAGCATTGTCCGAGTAATGCCAAAAGCCTTGTTGAGCTGAGCAGTCTTGACCCCAGGATCTATTGACTGCCATGGTTGTGACTTAAATCTGACCTGACCAGTAAAAGCGGGAAGGTCTAAATATGTCTGTAAAAATAGAGATGGAAAATATGGGTTGTGTCTCTCTATTTTTTTTTGTTTAATTGCTAACAGTTGTAAATTACTAGCAATTAGTACACCCATGTACTTTAGACTTCTGAGGGTTTCTTTTCACTCACGTGTTTAGAATTTTACATACACAGTTCCTATTATTGCTAATGAAATTGTGCCTGTAACACCATGCAGTCCTTGCAGAAGGTATTTGTAAGAGTAGTAGCAGAGGGATTTTAAAAAAATTACAAAAAATGTCTGCCTCTTCTACCTAATTGGATTTGTTTTTTTAACTGCTGTATGATTGATAGGGCACCCATACTTTTTAATACTGTATATATTTTAATAGTTGGCCACAGTTGTCTGTTTCTTTTGAAACCGAAGAAAAGGTTTTATCCGTGCTAGAATAATAAAATTCTTATAAACTGAAAATATAGGGTGTGTGTTCTGTATGTATGTAGGTGCATACAAATATATATGTATACACACACCACTATTTTACGAATAGTATTTACTCTTTGTTAAGATTATGATAGTCCTACACCCATGTGCCTCATTTAAAAGGCTTAGGGCCTGATCCAAAGTCTGCTTGAACTCTGTGAAAGTTGGTTGACTTCAGTGCGTTTTAACTCAAGCCTGTAGTTTTCATCATTAATAAGCCTTCAGTTCAAGGCTTAAGGATACCTTTATCATCTTTTGTTTTTGTTTTCTTTCATTACGTTCATCTAGAAGCAAAACAGCCAAATTATTGGATTTGGGAGTTTCATTAATATACAGACCAATATATGTGATTTAGCAGTTTCATCCCATAGGAATTTTCCATCCTACTCTTTAAAACATTGCCATGTTCTTAAATTCATTTAGAAGGTTATACACAATAAATTAGATGAATTCCTTTTGGTCATGAAAACATTTCATATTTCAACAATACGTGCCTTCCGTTGGCATGCTCATTACTGAAAGTAGTTTATTTCCATAGAAGAAAGAAGAAATCTTTTAAAGACTGGAGGGTTTATCAATTAATTTGTTAAACCCAACTAAACTTAATTTTAATATTTATCAGCTGAGAATTATGGAGAGTTTCTGTTTGGTTTTGTGCAGTGCAATTAACTTGAACTGATTTAGGTTAGTTAGTTACTATTTTCAGTCAATAGTTACGAACTAGTATAGTTACAAACTAGTATCTTTGTGATGCTTCAAGAATCACTGTAAGTACGGTTCCCAGTACCTTTCAAAAGGTTAGCTGGGTTGGGAGTTCACCCTGTTTCAATATGGTACAGATGATCCCCAGAAATTCAAAAGAAAAAGCTACCACTTCAGAAAGGTACTATGGTCTGACAATTGTATCACATCAGCATACTTACAAATAATTGCTGAAAGAAGAGTGCTTAATTTACTCATCCTTAATCTTCATCATTGAATTATCACTGCATGTAATATAGGAAAATTAAAAGACGGGTGCATGTATCCTGAGGGAGAGAGAGAGAGAGAGAGATTTGTACGTTTAGAAAATTGGAGTTGTGGAATGAATTTTTAAAGGGTTTCCCTAATTGCTTCTATGAAAATCAATTTTGCAGGAATTGCACAAGTTGGGGACAAAATTTCTTAATCACCATTGTAGAGGTATTTTTTAAAGCCCTTTGAAAATGTGGTTCAGTGAAAGAAAAAACAGATTGTCACAAGTATCTAAAGAAATTATACTTTGGAAAACAGATGATTTCCCCTTGCCAAAAGTCATTTTATGTATCACAAAAAAATGTAGTAAAGGAACATTTCTTTAAAATATATTTCCTGCTTGAAAAGGGTAACAAATGAATTGGATTCTCCAACCTAAAGAAATAAAGATTTTTTGAGTCCCAAAAGCCATTAAGTGGCTTGAAAAGCAATACTTCTCTACCCATCAGGCAAGCTATGTCTAATAATGACCAGGTAACTTCTGTTGCTGGCTGCTAACTACTTTTTCATTCATTTTTTTCCATGAAAACATATTTCCAAAATGGAGTAAAGGAAAGTTTGTTGTTTTTGTTGGGGGGGGGGGGGGGGGGGTGTTTTTTTAAATTTATTTTTTTTTTGTTTGGGGGGGGGGGGTGCGTGTGTTGTTTTAAAGTTCATATTGTATGATCCTTATCTTGTTCTCTCTGATCTGACATCTGTTTCCATGGACTGAAAAGCGGAAATGAGAACTGGCAGCTAGCTGCATTCAAAAACGTGAATGAGTTTAATGCTTTGTCATTTCTCGAGAATGAAATACATGACCATTTTTGTTGCATGTTTGCCCTAGAATTTAGAATTCCAAATTCGTGTGTGAACAAGTTAGACAGAAACTTAAATACCACTAGAAAAATACAGATATTTCAAACTCCATGAGAATTTTAGATAATTTCACTGCTTTCTTCCTTGATAATAGATGTACACCTGCGGATATAAAAGATGGAAACTATCACTATGCTAGTTGGTACTAAGGGAAAGAATAGTTTTGTGGTTAAATCCCCAAGAGTGGACATTAGGATTCCTGGGGTTTCTAATTCAGTATTTGCCACTGATTTCCTGGCTGACTTTAGGTGAAAGGCAGGGTACATACACACCTTAGACTAACTAAGGAAGATATATATGGAACGTAAGTGAACTTGAGTTTATGTCATCACATGCTGTGGAAGGACAGCAAAAAGCAGTGTATATACTGACCAATGTATATGCTGTCCTTTTCACAGCATCTGATGAAGTAAACTTGAGTTCATGAAAATTTATGCTCTACATAGCTTATTTAGTTAGTTTATAAGGTGTACATCTACCCTGCCTTCTATCTGACTTCAGACTAACATGGCTTAACGACCACTGTGATTTTAGGCAAGTCATTGAACGTCAGTGACAGTTGGCATGCCTTGCTTCCCTGGATGTCATCATATGGCCCATTTTTAACTATGTGGATTCAGATTAAAAGAAACCCAACATATGCTGAAGTAAATACTCTAAACATTGTACAAGGATTACTCACTCGCATATGGCCATTTCTGCACCAACCGCATTCCCCCTGCTAAACAGAGGAGTAAAGTTATTAACTTTTCCAGTGCAAGGGGAATTCAGGAAGGAGGATGTAATTAACAATTCTCAAATTTAACCAATATATTGAAGATAATGCTTCCATTTTGGAGAGTGCTGGGGGCTTTTTAATAATCATGACTTGGTCAAGACTTTAAGCGCTGGCCTCATCCAGAGCCAGTGTTAAAAAAGCATGTGCTCTGAACACCCTTCTTAATCCCTAGACGTAGTCAGTGACTTCAGATTAGGATTAAGGCACAGTAATGGGGTAGTGTTTGACAGTATAGACTGCCTGTATTTGTGCAGTTCCTGGTCTCTGGATAACTAGGTGGCTACAGGTTCCACTACCATGAGATGTTTATACACATGGTCTGGGAGTGGTGGCAGGGAGGGGGGAAGCGAGAGGCTGCACTTTAATTAGAGTGGCTCTTGGAGCCACTCTAATTAAAGCACCTGGAGCGTCATGTGTACCAGCGTCCTCGAACTGAAAAATGTCAGTGGCGGCACTTTAACTAAAGTCTGTCAAACAAGCTTGAGTTAAAATGGCCTGTCGCCATTTTTCAGCATAGGGATGCTGATACACATGATTCTGGAGTCTGCTGGAGCATGATAATTGCCACACTCAGCAGATGTGATTAACTGAGTAATTGCAGCGCATCGGAGCAGCCTTGCTGCATGTGTGTAGGCACCTAACTTGAACAACCTATTGAAGCCAGTACAATGACTCATTGTTTATTTGAAGGCTGATAAATTAGTTTCACTAAGAAAATAATTTGGATCTTTTTCTGGATTAATTTAGCCAAGAATCACAAACTGAATTTCAAGATGTTTCTTAGGTCTTGGTGTGCCTTTCATTGCTATACAGCAGATAGATCCAAGAAGTACAGTACAGTAAAGCCAAACTATGTAAAATTTCTTGTAACATGCTGCACACTATGTGATCCATGTCTGCAGGATGCTATGGATTTGTATTCATAACACCCTGAGAAATCTCACAGAATTTGCAGATCTGTTTGCATGGGATTCAAATTTCCAACTCTTTTCACTGTACTAAAATGTCCTTGTTCATGTCTTTGGGGGTATGCTATAGAAGTGTAATTTAACAATGCTACCCTATAAAGATCATGCAAGCTATCACAGTCCATTACTAACAAACAACAGTGGATTAATCTAGAGAAACAGAAGAGGATGAAAGAGCTGGAATTTAACTTTACAAAGGGAAAATCACAACTGATTGAACAGCCTTCAAAAATATTTAAAATAAAGAATATGCTGAGTAAAATTAGTCTTTACATTTGATACAGACCACCAGGTTTTATAACACTGCCATTAATAATCATTCTAGTGTTAAGTTTATGGATAACAGCTGAATAAGACCCTTCTTGCCTGGAATCATAATTTCCCTAAAATGCCTTTGAAGACCGCAGCTCAAAGAAATCATTTTAAGGTGGATGGAGCAGTTTTAATAACAAATTTTACACTTGCAGGGGAAGACCTTATAGGATCTAATTGTTTGTTTCTATTTCTAATCAATAGCAGTCTATGGCACATAGAGAACTTGCTTCACTTTGTTTTTAAGAAAGTAAACCTTTTCCCTTGGAAGAATTTACCAGTAGGCTCTTTATTCTAAAGTAGTAATTAGTGATATATAAGGATAATTATGTATGTTACAAATAGGATTTTACCATTTACTTCTGCTAGTAGTCCTTTCCTCACAATTTTCTAGGTTATGCATCTGTCCATCTTTCTCTGTCCATACATGCTACATTCTTCCCTATTCTGATTACTTTCACTCCTGCCTTACATTAAATGGGAGATATTAGGTATTTCTATTCTTCTTCAGGTGTCTGATTTTATTCTTATAGGTTCTTATTTGCCTATACCAGCCATCCACCTCCCCGCCAAATATTCACAATTAGGTAGGGAGATATTTATCTTCCACTAAAATGTGGCAAATCCAAGTGATTTGACTGTTGGAACAACCATTATAGATATGAATAGAACGAGAGCAAATTCACTGCTGACTGTGCACCAAGAATTCTAAGATAATCAAAACCAGTTTTCCCTGGTGGTATGCAATGCAGTGCAGTTAAGTTTTCAGTTGAGCTAAAAAGCCATAAAGTAAGTGCTACAAGAATTTTGGCAAACACCACTTCCAAGGGAATATCTCATTCTTAGAAACATAATCTGTGTAAAGGATTTATATTGAGATTTGCCAGTTGTTGCAAACAGTGGGAATTCAGGCAGAATGAGGGAGAAAAGGAGCATGTCACTTTCATCCCTATCCAATGCCCTTTGGACCAGTAATGATGGATTCTGAGGACAGCCATCTCACGCCCTACATAGGAGAGAGGTTTATTATAACATTAAGCCTTTAGAGGAAAGCTGCTGTATAACAAGGGAGAAACATAGGGAATGTATGTGATTTAAAGAGAAGTCTGGAGAATCTGACTGCCTTTCAAGGACATCGTCTTTATTTAACATCCCCCAACAGAACATTCTAATGTTTCCTAGCATATTGTTCAATGGGCTAAATTTTAAAAGATACATACATCCATTCTTTCTCTGTAGAAGATGGGAAGCCTACTTATTCAATCTGGGTGCTTAAGCCTGTATTTAAGCATCTAGTACTTAGGCACCAGTATGTAGGTTCTAAAGACTGATGAGGTCAAACTTGGGTTCTACGTGTAGGATTAGTTTTGGTAATTAGTTCTGGTAATTTGGGAAAATCAGGCTCAATTGGCAAAGCTGGAACTTCTTTATATCAGCCGTCATGCTTACAGATAATGCACTGCACAGCTAAACAAACCATATATAGCCATAATGTCAAGGAACATTTAAGTTTGATTGATTAAAAATTAAGTTTAGTTTTGTTTTTAATCATCATGAAAGAAGATTATATGAAATCCACTGGGGTTCAAAATAAAATATTTAAACAATGAAACAGATGCTCCTTCCCTTTCCCCTCCCAATTGAAATACAGGAACATACCTTTTTAACATTCGCTGTTTGCAGAAAGCTGTTCTACGAATGTTTCTGAGAATTTGTTTCTGTGAAATTGAGCAATTGGAAATCTTAGCCAGCAGCAAACATTGCAAGCCCATTACTAAAAATACATGTTAAAATATACATATTTTGAGAACTTTTTTAAACATTAGTAGCAATTTGACCAGATCTTTTATGTAGGGTACTTTCAGGTACAGAAACTTAATTTAACTAATGACGTTCAACTTTAAGTTTCTGCCCTAATCACTATTGTACCAGTCCAATGTACTTTTTAAAACTACTCCCCTGAGGCCCCTCTAGTTGCATTTAGAGGCTTCTATAGTAATTTAGGGAAATCAGTTATTTCTCACCCAGGTCTTGTCTCAGTCTCTAATCTATGGTATTGCATGTCCTGGGCAGGCAAGCGTGGGCGTCGCAGCAGTGCAGGATCGCTAGACAGCAATATGGAAGTAAGTAGGAAGCTCCTGATGTCTAGCTGGATGTGATGATGTGCATTTCAAACCTTTCTTTTATATACATATTTTTTTGCTCTTTTTCTTCTAACATATAACCTGCCTGCCTCAGATAAAATGCATGCCTAGGCTACTCACTTTGTATTATTCCAGCTTAAAAAACACCTATGGCTTGTTTTAGAGCAAACACCATTTTTGGTTTCAGCTAACCTTGTTCCCCCTGTTTCTGCGAGCATGGTTAAAAATGAATATTATGTGTCCTTTTGCCACCATTTCAGTCTGGTCCCAGCTTAAAGGCCCACTTTCTCTTTGTTACACAATACACTGTTCTTGCTGTTTGATATTTGGCTCAAACTTTTGACTTTCATGCTCAGCCATTCACATTGCTTATTTTCTAGTTAAATTGCTAAATGTATGCAGTCATGACACCATGGAATTGCACAGCAGGGCATGGGAGGAGAAAATGAATAAGACAGATGAATTCAATGTGGATTTCATGAGATTTCATTCATCTTCAAACCATTTATATATACTGTTCATGTCTTTGAATTCAGCTTGCAGATTTCTTTCTTTTTGTGTTTGCATTAGGTAGATTGCAGTTTAAATCTAGCATACTTTGTACAAGTACTGCTGTGTCCCAAATCTATCTTTTAAAAAGAAACCCCAAACATCTAAGAAGTAAAAAAAAAAAAGTCTAAATAAGTAGGAAATATTGAGCCCTAAGACAGAAGAACACCATCACATAGGACTCATAGTGCTAAGTTGTGTGACTATTCTTTCAATCTATCATAAAGTCATGGAGTTAGGTGTATGATTCAGTACAACCCTTCTCCATTGTGGTTTTCAGTAGCAGTAAATTACTTTTAATTACATTTTAAAAAAATTATGATGAGAGCTGAATGGTAAATCTAACATCTGTTATTGTGTGTTTAATTATTTCAGTTTAATTTTGTGTAGCTTTTTTGTTTTTTGTTGGTGGTTTTTATGTTAGGAAAATGTGACTGGTATTTTAAAATGCAGTTTTTCCCTTAAGAACACTCCCATGTGTTATGCCATCTGTCATATTTTTCTTATTTAAAGTGACAAGTTTCACAATAAAAGTATTAAGCAAAAAAACAGACAGTGGTTATTAATGTTTACAAACATTCCGAGAAGGGCTAGAATGCCTTGATTGTAGCTTAAAGACAGAAAATGGCATAGAGAGATTCACTTATAAGTCTTAATATAGTCAACCCAAGTGAGTACTTAAGGAAGATTTGATGAGTCAGTGTAAACTTTTTTCTTTTTAAACATATTTTAAGACTTTTTTTTTTAATTTTTATTTCTATTAATTTCTTTTTAGGGGTCCATCATTAGCAGTCCTCACATGCGCCGAAGAGCTACATCAACCCGAGAGTGTCCATCTCGCCCTCACCAGACTATGCCTAACTCTTCCTCACTCCTAGGTTCCTTATTTGGTAGTAAAAGGGGAAAACCACCTTCCCAAGGCCATCCACCATCTGGCTCATCACAGCAGCCTCAGCACCCTCCAGTAATCCCTCATCAGCAACATTCACAGCATCCTTCTGCCATGCATCACGCAGGGCCATCTGAGGGGCAGACGCAGGCACAAGTGCATACTCACCATTCACAGTACTGTCACATGCAGCAGAATCCTCCCCCTTATCATCACCATCACCACTATCACCCTCCACAGCATGTCCAGCACCCGCACCAGTACCACCATGTGCCACATTCTCAGCATTCTTCTTACATGCAGCACCCACACTCTCAACATACCCATCCTGTGCACCCCGCATTGCCCCCCCCTCACCCAGGGCACTCTTCTCATGCCCCGCACACTCAGCATCACCATGGACAGCCAGCTCCTTCCTCCACTTCAACCAGCACTAAGCCCAAACACAGTGGCATCAGCACAATAGTCTAGAACACACTGACCCTTTTAATAACTGTAGTTTTAAAACACAGTTATAAAGGCACTTACAGGAAGCAGCAAATAAACTGTCAATTTTTACCCAGCCAAACAGTTTAATTGACTTTTGTGAGCTTAAAGCCTTGCTCTTACTAAATAAAACCCTTCAAATTAGTGTGATCGACATTAGTTTGACTTATCTACTTGGTAGAGGCTGGCCTTCTGGCCCATCCTTATCTTCAGTTGCCTTGAAAACCTGCTGCTTGCTGAACACTAGTAAAGCTACTTTTTCCACTGAATCCTTGACAATTTTACATGCATAATAAAAACTTAACCTATAAAAAAATACAGGAAATTTTGATTCAGAACCAAGTGTTGCATTCTTGCTCTTTTATTGTCACTGGGCAAAAAAATAAGTAGACCTGATATGGTTGATGAAAGTACGTAAGTAAACTTTATATAATATAAATATATACATATAAATATATATACACACACACACACACACACACAGATGCTGTATAGTTAACATTTGTGCTTGGAAAGATTTTTTTTCAGTCCACAAAACTAGCAATATAGACTTTACAAGGAACTCCACTTACTTGATAGGACAGTACAATAGGTGAATAGTATATGAAAGAGTAGACCAAAAACTTAAAATGCTAGAAACAAAATTCAAACATTTCAGTATTTTCATTGAAAAGTCTTCTGGACTTACTAAGATCTCTAAGCAATCATTACTAAATGTGCCAAGTAACATAGCATTTAACTGTTGTAGTCAAATATTGCTTTGTACAAATCCTTATTTTACTAACATGATAATATCATACGTAATCAGTATTATAACTGCTCTGCTGTTTCAGGTAAGCAAACTAGTTAAGATGCAGTAACTATACAGTAGCAGCATGGGATAATCATTCATCAGTGGTTATCTCAAAGCATTGGTTACACAAGTTCTTAGACACTTTAAAGGCTGTGATAACTGTGAATTTACATGATCCACATTTCTTTTTTTTAATGCATATGATTTAATGGACACATATGAAGAGTTGTATGAAAGGTGCATGCATACACTGCAAAAACATTCATCTCAAACATAAAAACTACAGACATCCATCCTTCAGCCTCTTCATTTCCTGTTTACCATAATATCTCATTTTTCCCAGTTAAAATTAATTCTAGTTTAAGTGTTTCTAGATAGAGCTGCTTTGAAACTTGAAAGTTTATTTAGTATAGTTTTTATTGTAATTCCATGTAGCCATGTGCTAGCAAAGAAGTGGTTTCACCATTTTTATTCATCACATCTGTTAGTTTCCAAGTACACAGCACTCAGCAGGCTGAGTTTATACTCAAACCTTTACTGTCATAGTCCAGATAGTTGCAAGACATCACATGAAATCCAGCTGTGCTGTTGTTGCTTATGTGTTGTAATCAAACCATTTGCAAATTTGAGATTTTTGTATCCCCAAATCCTGTACAAAATTATACATGGTGCGTACTTTGTAGTTTCAGCATTTGAGCCACTGCAAGGATTTTGCACCTAAACGATAGAAACAAAGGAACCATAACCGCAAAGCTGTACCAGCCAAAATGCAAACCTTGAAGAGGACAAAAATAAAGTTCCAATATGAGATGGGTTTAAAAAAAAAAAGAAGAAGAATCAAAACTCTCTGTCTTGTTTAAACAATAATAATTTACTGGAGCATTGTGTGAGGGAGGAATACTGGGACAATGAGAACAAAAAAGGGTGAACTTTCCATGTTGGGTTACTCTTTTGTCTTTTAACTTTTGTTTTTTTATTCCCCACTCCTTTTCATACCATTGATATCATAATACCAGCAAAACTGCAACCTGAGCACTTTGTTAATCTCCATAGAGAGCAAATACAGCAATCTAGAGTTTAGCCTTTTGTTTAATTCTGTCCTTGTTTATTTCCCACATGTGCAATATCTTTTTTCCTCCTGCTCCTTCTCCTATAAATTAATCTTATTATGAAAGAAACAAGTCTTTTTTATCATCATTCATGCTATCCTAAATTCTGCGGCTTACCTTAAAATGGCTCATCTAGCCCCCTAAGGCTCTGTTCTTTGCAGTTTAAAAATACTGTTCTTATAAGGGAAAGTAGAACTGTCTGCATGTCATCTAATGTTTAATAGTGTGAGGCTACACTCTACATATTGTATATTTGCAAAATATATCAGTGTTACTGTTGATATTTAGTTGAAGTAAAGTGATAACATATTTAAATATGTAGGCTTTTCTTCATACCTTTGTACCAATAGTAGAGTCTAAATGTAATTTATAGGTTGTTCCAGAAAAGATAAAGATTCCATTTGGGTACAAAAGTTTTCTTTCTGAAACTGTATCTTATTATTAAAATGGGGTGAAAACATTCCTCTCAATTGCATGCTATATATTCTGTACATGTTCTAGATATAAACATACTGGCAGTAGTGGAAATCCTGCATCCTGAACAAGTGCAGAATATGGAACAGATCTGTTATGCCATAGAAAGTACAGTTTAGCCCCAAGACCCAAATATTTCAGATGTATTTTTGTTTTGTTTTGTGTTTCCAAGTAAGCCTTTGGTATAGTGTAGTTTTACTTTGTACGCCACATATTAAGCCATGTTCACTGATTTTTTTTTTCCTGTATAATTGACTGAATGTGCAAAAATTGTCACAAATCTTGTGCATGTAACAAACCATCCACACATTTTCATACACATACAGAAAAAGGGTGCTGCCTTCTCAGAGGTGCACTAGGTTGCACATGCAAAGTCAGAAAGTGTCTTAAAACTAGCTAAAAAATCTAGTCCTTTGAAAACACAATCTTTAGAAACTTTCTTATAGTTAAGTCAATGATCAGAGATACAGTGGACTCACTATTCCTTGTTTGGAAGTAATTATTTCTAAGAAACAACTATGTCTTGGTGTTAGCATAAGTCTTTAAGAGCTTTGCTGCTCGTCTAGGGGAGCAGTCTAGCCGGTCAGAATACACCATAGATTAACATTTGCTTAGAACACAGTAGATCACTCCTAGAAGAGGGAGGTGCCAATATGTTGATCTTGTTTCCTATTGGAGAAAACGATTTTTTCTAGCCTGCAGGCAGGGGTAGAATGGAAGGATTTTTGTCATATTTCCTTATTGATTAAAAATCAGCACAAAACACTGTAGAGGGACCATGTTTCTCTGTTCCAATAAATAATGTGGCTAAGTAATGTCAAAGTGAAAGAATTAAAAGGAAAACTGAAGAATGCAGATTGCAAAAAAATCTTTTCTGGGACAACAGTCAAATATGTATTTTTTTTAATTTTTTAAGTTAAAAATAAAATGTACAACAGTGTAAAAAAAGCTCATTCTAATATAATGTACATGTCTTGTATTGCTAAAAAAGTCTTCAAACATACAGTGTAGAATGATTTTCCCATCATGTACTGCATGCAGCAGAAGCCTCTTGTTTCTTGATAAAATGAGCTGAAAGATGGTCAGCAGATATTTAAACAATGAATCTCTAGATGTTGACTTGCTGTTTCATATGAAGCTGTGTGTTTTCTGCAGTTAAGCATGCATTTTGCTGTTTCCGTTGTAAAATATCATCACACTTCTTGCCTGCAAAATGAGTTATTGTGTATATATTTAAAACAAACATGGAACCAATAACAAGATTAAACTGGGTGAGGGGGGAGGGTGGTGGGAATGGGACCAAGTAGGGGGAATAGATAATTCTCTAAATTGTATATAGTGTGTAAATTAGTATTACTTATAAGTCTGCAGTCACTTTGAGGTTACCTACAGCACCTGTCTCCTGCTAGGAACTTTAATTCAGCTTTGAGTTGTATTAAACTGTTAGCATTAGGTCTTGAATGCAGACTGTTAAAGACTTCAAGAAACACCATGCTCACAAGAAACTTCTGTTCTGGGGAGGCTCAAGACCCATTTTGTAACTGGAGAAGAGAGGAGTGCTTTCATTTTAATATGCATTCTGTTTGTAAGTAGTAGCAGACCTTATTGATGTAAAACTCTAACTGTGATCATGTGGAGAAATTAAATAAATCATTTAAAACTCTCTCTGTTTCCCACTTTTGTGCAGTGCAAGAACTTTGGTTTTGTAGACTGGAAATAGAGGGTTGGTGTTTGATCTCCATTTTTTAATGGAAGCTAAATTGAGGGGAACTGCAATTTTGTTCTAATGATTCTGGACACACCATTAAAGATTTATTTTTTGTGTTACTGTAAGTGAATGCAGTCTAGTAAGGAAGTTAAGGGGAGGTATGACTGACCTGAGCTTGACAGAGTGAGGCAGGACAAATTAAGAAAGTTTTTTTTGCGTGGCACACCCAAAACCTTTCAAACCTGTTCTATAGGAACCCAGTCCTGAAACTTCATCTTAACATGACAAAAAGTGTGGTGCCTTTGGGATGTAGTCAGCTGGGTGCTATATTTAGGTCAGCTGTGTGGCAATTTCTTTATTGCCAACATTGTTTATTATGTTTGTCACTTTTAAAATCTTACCTCTTGTGACTCCTGCTTCGCTTAAGGTCTGATTGACAACTCACTGAAGTTAATGGGAATCTTTTTTTCTTTAACTTAAATATTTTTTCTAGTCTGACTCCCTGAATAATATGGGCCATAGGACTTTCCTGAATTCATTTGTGTTTCAACTTCATTAGCTATAGTTAGGCAAAACCTGGGACAGGGAGACAGCTAAGAAACTAACTGGTTCAGAGAGGCACGAGCTTTTGAAGACAACAATCTATTTTGTCAAATACTGCTGTTTGAAACAGTCTCTAATGGTGCCTGTGCATGTGCTCCAACGCATTTGAATGAGAACGTGTCGGAGCTGACTCGGTTAATTGAGTCTGCTGGAGTGTTCTAACTAGAATGCTCCAGCGTGTCTCACCAGCACATGAATTAAGCATCCTGCATTTCAAAAAGGATGCAGGGGTGCTTTTAAAACTCATTGACTGAGCTTTAGTTAGTGTCCCTGCAGCCATCTTGAAATGTGGGACGCTTAATACATGTGACACTGCAGAGTTTAACTAGAGTGGCTGTCTGGGAAGCCCTCTAATTAAACGTCCCACCGCCTCCCCTAGAGCACACGTATAGACACCCTTTGATGCCACCCTGTACTACTTTCTGCCTGGCATAAGACAAACACAACTAACCACCTCAATAGCTATGGAAAAAATAGAACATACCTTTTTCTTTAAAATCCAGTCCTGATTTTAAAATTTCCTGTGGAGAATGTACCATAATTTTTAGTAAGTTGTTCCCACGGTGATGTATCCTGTTAAAATATCTTTTTTCTAACCTGAATTTGTTAGCTTCAACTTCCAGCCATTGTATCTGGCTCTGCCCCAGCTGAATAGAAGAGCTCTTTGTTACCAAATTTCTGCTCCCTATGTAGATACTTACACACTGGGATCAGGTCACTCCTTTGCTTTCTCTTTGATAAATTCTTTGGTCTTTCACTGTTCACTATTTCAGTTTATTCATTGAATCATTCTTGTGGCTGCTCTCTGAATTTGCTCCAGTTGCTGAAGTATGGACACAAGAATTGGAATCAGTGCACCAGGAGTACTCATACAAGTAGGGTGACCATGCATCTGGGTTTGGCTGGGACAGTCCTGGATTTCATGGGCCTGTCCCAGCTGATCGGTGAAGATTAAAAGGAGCATCCCAGAATCACAGGGCCGCAGGGCACAGTCTAGTGGGGAAGTGAGCAACACAGTGGAGCAGGAAGATGGACAGGCAGGCACCACTGCTGCCCACCTGCCTGGCACACCATGCTGCTCTGCCTCTGCCTGCAGTAGCACTGCTGACTTGTTGGATGGCGGGAAGTAGTGTTCCAGATTTCCTGTTGTCCCATTTGGTCAACCTACATATAAGGATCATCTTCTTTCTGTCCCATTGGTAATATAACTCTTATTCAGTATTTCTGCTTATGCATCCAAAATCTGCACTAGGCTTTTTGGCCACATCACACTGGTAGCTCATGTTTAACTGATCATCTGCCATGATCCTCAAGTCCTGTTCAGAGTTGCTGTGTCCAGCAGAACCTGTGAGTATAACTCAGTATTCAGATCAGGCTTGGAGAGCAGATGCAGCCTGCTCTGAGTAGCCATTGGTTAACCCTTTACTGCCCTTTGTGAATAAATGCTCCTGGGCAGTCATTCACATGTGCAGGGAAGCAGGAGCAGGTTTGCTGCTAGTGGCAATGAACTGTCCTGCTTCCTGGGGCCCTGCAGTAGGCCCCTGCTGCCACCAGGGGGGGTCTAGGCTCTAGGGAGCACTGGGTCAGGGGCCAAGACTTACCCACCCCTGTGGCTCTTCCCAAGCCTTGTGCCTTGATCACCCAATTGGGACGTGGGGCTGGGACCTGCCCCTGACTGGGACAGTTCCCAGTCCCTACTCCATGATTGCAGTGGGGCTGCTCCTTGCTCAGCTCCATGATTGCAGACCTGGGCAGGGAACAGGCTCCCCAGCCCCTGCCAGCAGGAAGCTCCCAGCACTGGTCCCACAACAGCAGAGTGCTTGCTCGACACTCTTGGGGATGGGGCTAGGAGATAAGGATCTCCCAGTGCCAGCCCCACAGTCAGGGAGCTGGCACTGGGAGATAAGGACCTCCCAGCCCTCGCCCTGTAATCTCCGAGCTGGGGGCTTGGACCTCCCTGCTGCTGGGGCAAGGAGACATAGTCCCCGCCTCCTCCCCCCCAGGCTCTGGTGGTGGAGCCTGTCCCAGCAGCAGGTAACTCCTGGGAGCAGGGAGCAATTTCTTGCCCCCTGGTGGCTGGCTGACCAGGAACAGACTTGCTCCCAGTCAGGCAAAAACATGAGATTTACTGTGCGGTAAGTGTGTGCACATGTAGATGCACACACTTACTGCATAGTAAACTACGCTACTGCACAGTAAAATGATGCTGTTAGTCTTCTTGGCAACAAGGACACACTGTTGGTTCATATTCAGCTTATTGTCCTTTGTAACCTTCAGGTCTTTTTCTGCTGAGCTGCTGCTTAGCCAGTTGGTCCTAATCCTGTAGTGTATTGGATTCTTCCATCCTAACTGCAGGACTTTGCACTTGTCCTTGTTGAACCTCATGAGATTTCTTTTGTCAGTCTTCCAATTTGTCTAGGTCATTCTGAATCCTAGCCCTACCCTCTAGCATATCTACTACTCCCCAGAACTTGGTATCATCTGAGAACTTGTGGAAGGTGCACTCCATTCCATCTTTAAGATAATTAATGAAGATATTGAACAAAATCAGCTCCAGGACCAATCCCTGGGGCACTGCACTTGATACCAGCTGACAACTAGACAGCTGATCACTACCCATTGAGCCCAACCATCCAGTCAGCTTTCTATCCACCTTAAAATCCATTCATCCAACCCGTACTTCCTTAGCTTGCTTGCAAGTATGCTGTGGGAGACTGTATCAAAATCCTTGCTTAAGTCAAGGTATATCATGTCCACTGCTTTCACCACACCCACAGAACCAGTCATTTCATCATAGAAGGCAATCACGTTGTTCAGGCATGACTTGCTGACTTTCTGATCACTTGCTTCTCCTCCAAGTGCTTAGAAATGGATTCCTTGAGGACCTGCTCCATGATTTTTCTGGGGAGTGAGGTGAAGCTGACTAGCCTGTAGATCCCTGGATGCTCCTTCTTCTCTTTCTTAAAAATAGGCACTACATTTGCTCTTTTCCAATCATCCAGGACCGTCCCCAATTGCCACAAGTTTTTAAAGATAGTGGCCAGCAGCTGTGTAATCACATCAGCCAACTCCCTCAGCACTAGGGCTATGCAAAGCTTCAGTCCCTGATTTGATTCGGCAGAGATTTGGCCCAATTCGGTGGCCAAATCTCTGAACCGAATTAGAGGACTCTTTAATCTCTCTAAATTGAATTGTAACCCTCCGAATCTATTCAAAGAGATTCGGAAAGATTTGGCAATTCGGACATAGAGACAGCTTTAAATGTTTTTTTTACATACCTCTAGGTAGCAGGGGCTCATGAATGCTGTGATGCTGAGGCACATGGAGTGTCCCACAGAAGCATGAGGGGCTCCCCAGTGCACTTGGCAGCAGACCCGGAAGTGGACCAGAAGCACTTCTGGTCCACTTCCGGGTCTGCTGGGGAGCGCACCGGGGGGGTCCCCCTGCACCCCAGGATTGGTGACTGGTGCCTCCTGGGTCTGGGGGGGCACCTGGGGTCCCCCTGAAGCCAATCGCCAAGGAAGGAGGGCACAGGGGGGCCCCCCAGCGCTTTCCCTGACAGACCTGGAAGCGGACCAGAACTGCTTCTGGTCCACTTCTGGGTTTGTCACCGAGCACGTGGGAGCCCCCCGCCGTACTCCTGTGGGATGCTTCATGCACCCCAGCATTGCAGCAATCATAAGCCACCTCAAGGTATGTAGAAAAATGTTTCAAGGCTGTGTCTGTGTTTGAATCACTGATTCTCCAAATTGGCGTCGAATCTTCACATTTGGATTCAGCTGAATTGAATCAGGGACAGTGATCCAAATCAACTAATCGAATCATTGTCCCTGATTTGGGCTGGATCCGAATCAAATAGGGCCCGTTTGCACACCCTTACTCAGCACCGTTGGATGCATTGCATCCAGCCCTATGGACTTGTATACATCCAGTTTTTCTAAATAGTCCCTAACCTGTTCTTTCACCACTGAGAGCTTCTCACCTTCTCCCCAAACTGTGCTGCCCAGTGCAGTAGTCTGGGAGCTGACGTTGCCTATGAAGACCAGTTAAATCCTGGTTGGTTGACTGTAGGGTCAGAGATAATGTGATGATTGATTGGTGTTTGTGCTGACCATTCTTCATGCCATTGAGTAAGTAAGGAAAAGCCAGAGGGTTCTGAAAGGGCAGACCATATTGGACATCCTGAGGGGGGCCGAGCTAATGTAGGGTGGAATATGTCCCAATGCACTAGCAGCATAGGATTATCATGGAGTCTGGCTAGTATGTTTGCTATGGCATTTATGCAGCAGAAATGAGGGGGAGCAATGTTACTGGGGACTGGTAACCATGGAAGTAGAGTGGGGTGCATTGTGCCTGACACAAGATGCATGTCTCCATCAGGTGCAAGTTCCAAATTTGATAAGTCAAGAGCTTGGGAAGCAAAGGTACTGTCATCAGCATAAACAATTTTTCATGAACCAGTTGCAGGCAGGTCATTAATGTACAGGTTCAAAAGGAGAGGTGCAGTACTGATCCCTGAGGGAGGCCATTGGTTTGATGTCTCCAAGAGCTAGTTTTGTTGGCCCAATGGACTTTAAAGCACTGACCATGTGGTAATAATTCAACTAGGCAAGTGACCCAGTGTGGTAGAATTCCTGATATTTTTGCCAGATATTGTCATATGCTGCTGTTAAATCAAGGAAAACAACATCAGTCTTCAGGTTTTTCTGAAAGCCATTTTCAAGGAACATAGTTAAGGCTAAAACTTGATTACAAGTACTCCAACCATGGTGGAATCCAGCTTGGTCTGGGCTTAGGGCAGAATCAATTACTGGAGAAATACAATGCAGAACTAGTCTCTCGAGCATCTTGTAGCAGACACTCAGGAGGGAGATTGGTCGGTAGCTTGCTGCTGATTGTAGGTCTTTGCCAGGCTTGGGTAGGCCAATGATTTTTGCTTGGCGCCATGCAGATGGAATTTGTCCTGCATGCATAATATGGTTGAAGAAGAGTAGAAGCCAGTTATAAGCTTGAGGACCAAGATATTCAGAAACTCTGGGTGCACGTTGTCATAGCCTGTTGCAGTGTGAGATTTTAATTTGCACAGCACAGAGTCGAGTTCTGTTGATGAAAAGGTTTGTGGATGATCTTGGTTTTGAACATTTCAAGGGAATGACGCCATTCTTCACATATTCTTTGCTCAAAATCCTTGTTGTTATGGGGGGACTCTTGCAGCTTTCAGAAGGTAGCTGGCAATGGCGTTGGTGTTACCAGATTTGCCCATTACTCTGGGCCGTGCTCATTTATTAGGGACACGTTTCTAGGGTCTTGGTAATTCTATCAATGTGCTGCTTGTGTTACTTGTGTTTCTATACAGAGCTGTATATCTCCCTTCTGCAAGTCCTCACCCCCAGTGGAGCGATCTTGCAGGACTCGGGTTCAATGGGGCTGGGTTCCTCCAGTCACCAAATCAGTCATACACACAAACACACACAGATTAATGTAACACACCTGACCCGGCCGGGTCGATCAGCATGGACAGACTGACACCCTCATATGCCAAGAATCAGTTCATCAGAGCAACAATACACTGCAGTCGGACACAAGCACACAGGTAAACAGAATCCCTCTGAATCCGGCTGGGTGTCCAGCTGACACCATCATGGGCCAGCATTCAGTTCATTAGGACACGTCTGAGTCAAACTGGGTCAATCAGCCTGTACAAGCTGATCCCCTTGTGTGTTTCAAACTCAGCACGTCCCAATCTTTAGCCTCTTGATGAGCAGACCCCACAGTATTTTTGGGCTTCACAAGGATCTTTAGCTTAGGTAAAAGAAGCGTTGCTGCAGAGCAAGTGGGGAAGGAGAAGTAGAGAAGGAAAAATATACTCAGTTACTACCAGTTTGACTATAAAAGTTATTTATTGCTAAGTATATGAAATATATAATGATACTAATAGTAATAGACATGCAAAGGAAAACAAACACAAACAATTACAATACTACCCTGGTTTCACTAAGTATTTGGGGAAACTTAGCTCAAGCTTAACTAATACAGTTCAGGTTCAGAA
>NW_005842088.1:1061023-1063142 GCF_000455745.1 Alligator sinensis
TGGGTTTTGGTGGGGGGGGGGGGAGTCCTTTGTAAATCCAGATTAGAACTGGTCTGATAATGCTGAGCTGGGTGCGTGTAAATGTGGGTTGATTAGCATTTGGAGCACAGATTCCGCATCATGCAGTGCTCCCCTGCTCTGATCCCAGAATTCACTGCAGTCTCTGCTTCAGGCTTTCTGTTCTCCATCTCCCATGTAAATGAGTTGTCATCTGGTTCCATCTTGGATGCAAATGAGACCTAGGGCAGTTTTTTCACTCTTGTCACCCTTATCTAGAGGGTTTTAGGTGCATCTCCCACTGCATCTTAATCAGTTTTGTTTGGGGTGGGAGAATTCTTTGAGTCAGACAGACTGTGTCCTGTGCCAGGGTTCCCCAAGAACATGGAGCTGAGAGGTAACATTGACCAACACAGATGGTTGAGTTTGGGCTGGGAGACACTGAGCTGCTCTCAGGTGGTGAATGAAACCCCAGCTCCTCCAGCTGGAGTGACAGAAATTAAGTCATGAAGTTGAGTCCTCCCAGCGGTCCTGACAAGCAACATCAAATGATTCAAGCAGGTGATCTGTGATAGCTGGATCATCAGATTTTTCATACTCATCTAATAGAGCAGTACACTCACCATCCAAGCAAGGAGTATACAGAGGGTGAAATTTGGGACTTACAGGGGATTGTGCTGGTTCATAGACAGAACCACAGAAATGCTTATAGGCTTCATGAACTAGAATATTTTGCCATGGGATGGTAATAATGAATTGTTCAACAGTCTCCATGAATAGGGACCAAATGGCTTTCCTGAAAGTCCTTCTGGGATTTCTTAATGATGGCGAGTTGCAAGCCAATGTGGATGAGTGATGGAAGGTGTTGTCTGTGTGGAAAGTCATTGAGAACAATGCAAGATGCTGGCTGTGTGGGGCTGTTGATTGATGTAACCCAACTTGGTCAGCAGAGTTGTCTTGATTCTATCTTGCTGAGTGGAAGGTGCCACACTGTTTAGTGGATCAGGGCAAGGTCATTGCTGAATGCGTCCAATTTTGTAACAGGTCACAATCTTCATTTGAATGTGAGTAACTTCAGTCTGTGTGGTGGCTGTTAAAGTCACCAACATATACCGCTCAGTGAAGGAAAGATGGAAGAGGACACGTCCCCCAGGACTTGCTTGGTGGTTTTTAAACATTTGCAATACTGAAGCTTCCAACCTTTATGACATCACAATGATTAGTGCAGTGATTCCCAACCTTTTTTTTACCACAGCCCAGCAGGAGCAAAATGGAGTGCATGAAACCGGCTGCCTCCCTCCTGGGGCTCCCCCCGTCACCCGGCTTTAACCCTGGAAGCTCAGATGTGACCCCAGAAGCCACTCAGCTGGGTGGATGGACAGGGCTCCAAGTGTGGGGCTCGTGCCATGACCCCACAGCCAACCTCTGGATTAGTGGATAGGGTCTGGGTTGCCTTAGAAATGTTGTTACAGCCATGGGTCACTCTCCTGTATTTTGCATGCAGGGTGTAGCATATCAGATCAAAGCCATTGATAGCAAAGTGACCAGCTTCATCCTTTACAATGTGGGTCTCCTCAGAGATTGGCAGTATTGTAGCAAATTGCAATAGAACAGATTATGGAACGTTCTGCTGCTGAAAGACCCTTGACATTGAGATGGAGGATTCAAAGCACTGGGCCAATAGCCTGAAAAGCCATCTGGTTGGCTAGGAGAAACATTATTGACATTTATAACTGACTAGCCAATTGTCTGTCAAGAATGATGGGGTGGGGGAGGAGGTGAGGACAGAGCCCTGTTCCCCCCATCCGGGCCTGTCCTTCCTTCCCTCCTGCTGCTTGGGGTCTAGCCCCGCTCCCCCCCTCCCTGCTGCAGCGGCGGGGGCAGGGGAGCAGCGGGCCCAGGCCCAATGTAGAGGATGTGGGGGAGGACTGGACCCGAAGGTAGGGAGAAGCTGGCCCGCTGCAGCAGTGGGGGAGGGGAGCAGTGAGCCTGGGCCAATGCAACAGCAGTGGAGGAATGGGAGGAGTGGGCTCAGGGCTAACACGGGTTAGGGAGACGTGGGGGAGTAGTGGGCCCAGGCCCAAGGCGGGGGGAGGAGGCCCACTCCTCCCCTCCCCCCGCC
>NW_005842088.1:1063268-1077482 GCF_000455745.1 Alligator sinensis
CCCCCCCCACCCTGCAGTGTCCCAACCCTCCTCCCCCCCTCGCACTGCCTCCACCACCTCCAAGGAGCAAGAGGGAGGGGGGTGAGGCCAGCTGCAGTGACCTCACCCCCTCTCCGCTCCATCATCGCCACTTGCAGTGAGCAGGGCAGGGGTTAGGGGTAGGGTTCTGTCCCATGTCGACACTATCATGGCGGGGCTCTGCCACGTACCATCTCCTGTCCCAAAGCTGTATTCGCACTCTGATTGACTGTTTCAGTCAGCCAGTCAGAGCATGCATAAAGCGTTATGGGCAGACAGACAGGCAGGTTAAGGCTTTTATAATATTAGATTGACCAGGATCTGACAGTTACCTACTTCAGTTTGCTGGTAGCATCATTAGTTTCATCAATGGTTCAACTACTTGCAGTTGGCATGATGAAGAGGCTGATGCTTTCCTTCCCCTCATTCAGTAAGGGACCCACACTTTCCCTGACCTTCCTCTTGTTGCTAACATACTTGCAGAAATTCTTGTTACCCTTCATAGAATCATAGAAATAGGGTCGGAAGGGACCTTGTAGATCTTCAGGTCCGACCCCCTGCCTGGGCAGGAAGAAAACTGGGATCAAATGACACCAGCCAGGCAGGCATCAAGCCGCTTCTTAAAGACCTCCAGGGTAGGAGCCAGTACCACTTCCCTTGGAAGTTGGTTCCAGAAAAACACAATGGCATCTTTCCACTGCAAGAAAGTTTGCTCTAGTTAATTCACTCATCCCAAGTCAGCCCAACTAGGACTTGAACTTGGATCTCCCACATGGTAGGCAGAAACACAGCCACACAGCCACCACTGTTCTTGTTCACATTCCTTGCTAGTTGCAACTTCAGTTGAGCTTTCCTGATTTCATCTCTGTATGCCCAAGCAGTATTCTTATACTTCTCCCTAGTCAACTGTCCAAGCCTCCACTTGTAAGCTTCCTTTTCGTGTTTAAGCTCACAGAAGAGTTTTCTGCTAAGCCAAGTTGGTCACCTTCCATGTTTGCTGTTCTTCCTGGACATTGGGATGGCTTGTTCCTGCGCCCTCAGTAAGGTTTCTTTAAAATACATCCAGCTCTCCTGGACTCCTTTCCCCCTCAGACTAGCCTCGCAGGGGATCCTGCCCATCAGTTCCCTGAGGGAGTCAAAGTCCAGGGTCCATACTCTGCTGCTTTCCTTCCTTTCTTTCTGCAGGATCCTCAATCATCTTGTCACTACTGCCAAAATTGCCATTCACTACTACATTCCCCACCAATTCTTCCCTGTTTGTGAACAGCGGGTCAAGAAGAGCATGGCCTCTAGTTGGTCTCTCTGACACTTGCACCAGGAAATAGTTTTCAATGCTCTCCAAAGCTTCCTGGATTGCCTGTGCACTGCTGTGTTGCCTTCCCAGCAGATGCCAGGGTGACTGAATAAGTATCAGGACCTGGAAACTTCTGCTACATGTCTGAAGAAAGCCTCCTCTACCTCAGTTATAGTTATATTATAGCTATATTATGGATCAGATAATGGCTGGCTGCTACAAAAGCATAGTGGGAATGGTATAACTTTGCTTTCACTCTGTCCTGGGCAGTGTCAGGGACAGTCCTTGCTACTGCCTGCTGGGACCATTACTATTTACTGCTATATGGGTCTGCTTCTGTCATTGTTTTGTTGGCAGAACTGTGGCATTAGAAGATGTTATGATGGCAAAAGGGAATTTTTTGCTGGCTTGACCATACCACCTCTCCTAACAACAGGAGCATAGCTGTGTGCAGATAGTGGGGTTTAGTGCGTGTTTGTGTGTCATTTTCAGGCTCCTAGCCAATTCTGCTATGCTGGCCAGATTTTAGTGTAGACTAGTGATGCTCAACCTTTTGGCCCTGCAGGCCAGAGAATGGCACAGGACCCATCTTCAGGCTGGATAAGCCCTGAGGCCTAGCACTGCCCCCACCTGCCCCTTCTGTGCTGGGATTGGGTTCTGGGGGCCCAGTACCACCACCCCTTCCTGCTGGGTTGGGTCCTGGTGCCCTGGTGCTGATGGCTAGAAAATGGTATTTAGAGGTTTGCTTTTGGGAATTGCTGTATAGTTAATATATATACAGTAAAAGCTCCCCCGGGAATTGGGCATCCCCCAGGAATGGGGGATGCCAGATAACAAAATATGCCAGTTAATTGAGTGGCCTGAATAGGCATCCTTGCTTGTTCGGGCTGCCGCTTCTCCCGCTTCATCCAGGGCATCGCTGCCCCTCCTGCAGCATTGCCACCCTGCAGAATAGGGAGGTGGGCCCCACACAACCTGTTATGCCCCCAGGCCATTGGGACTTGGAGAAACCAGAAGTGCCATGGGAGGCACTTCTGGTTTCACTTTACCTTACAAGCCGGCACGCCGGTTAATAGATCATGGCAGCTTGTAAGGTGCCAGTTAACGGAGCTTTTACTGTATATGCATTAGAATAATAGTCCATGGCAGCAGCAAGGGTTAATTGATTTCTAAAGGCCTAGTCACACAGCCACAAAGTTCTCACAGCTTTAAGGCAGACAGGGTGTCTAACACAGGAAGGCCAATGGATATACACATAGCCTGGGAAATTATGGGCATACACTACACTGTTCCATAACATGAGATAAGGTGGCAGAAGCTCACAAGGCCCAAGAGAGTGGGGGCCTGAGGTTCTGGTTTTGGGAAAGCAGACCAAATTAGGAGAAGGTCCAGAAAGTCCAAATTAGGATGTGTCCATGTGATGGGCATGTGAAACAAAGGAATATGCTGACAGGGCACAACATGGACAGTATGATGACCACAGAAAGACCAGTCATTGATAGCCATGGATGACGAGTCATCAGGAGGGAAAAAGAATACAAAAGCAAAGACTTCAGGGTAACAAAAGGTCCCCATCCCTGAGAGGGGTCCCTGAGGCCAACATGGACAGAGCACACACCACCAGCCTGTCTCATCCACCTCACTAGGAAGAGGAGAGTGGGCCTCAGCCTCTGACCTCCAAGCTGCTGACATCTCACATTCAAGAAGGAACATCAGAGTGAAGCTTGCATCCTGGCCAGATGTATCTTGACTCTGATGACAGTCCTAGGATTTGTAATTATAAAATTGCTTGTTTTATTCTTTTCTGTTATCACTGTGTATCGATAAATTTGCCTATTATCATATAGAAAGGTAGTGGTCAGTATGAGGGTTTTGGGTCCTCCGAAACAAGGCATCCGGATCCTAAATCCAGTGCCAACAGTTGCCACCCCCTATCAGCCCTCCCCCCACCCCCCATATGGGGATCAGGTCCTGGGTCACAGTGCCACCTGGTCGCAGCTTTGCAAGCTGGGATTGGGTGGTGCCTGATCTAGTGCATGAGGCCTGAGGTTCCCCATGGGTCTGGAAATTTGGCAGCAGGGGAGTGGATGACACAGCACCACTGGCCAGATCTGGCCCATGGGGCTGGAGGTTGAGCACTCCTGGTTATACACCAGGGTAGGCAAAGTCCAGCCCATGGGCTGGATCCGGCCTGCAGCAGACTCCATTTCCTAGCAGCCTGTGGTGGCAACTCCTGGCTGATCCTGCCAGACTCAGCCCCACTACCCAGACCCATCCGTCCAATGAGACCCATGCAGGCAGGGCACATAGCTGGGATGGGGCTGCAGCCAGGAACAAGATGGTCAGGCGGGGCCAGGGAGACCCTGGGATCTTGGGGCAGTGACAGTACAAGAGCCAGGGCTGGGGTCAGGGAAGAGCCACAATCCACTACCCACACATCTGTGTGACAGGCACCTGTACTGTGGACAGGGGCATGCAGGGAGCAGATCACAGTTCTGACCCAACCTGGGCTCTATGCTGTCACCACTGCACAATTCCACCCCTGGCCCTGGAGCAGCTCTCTGCCCAGCCATGAGTCCTGCCCACACACCTCCCAGCTGGTCTCCATGGAGACCCCAGGAACGCACAGCCATGACAGCACAAGGCTGGGGCAGAGCCCCAGTTCTGCAACCCTGCACTGTCACAGCCCTGTGCTCCCAGGGTCTTCCTGGAGACCAGCTGGGAGCTACATGGGCAGGGGCTGCTGGGAAATGGAGTCCAGCCACTGGCTGGATCCACCATTTTGCCCACCCCTGTTATAGACTAAGCCATAAGTATTGCAGAAAGTACACACATCATAGTTTAGGAAGGCACTGTCCCTCTAATCCAGGAGGGGAAGAGAAAGAATATTCAGAAGACCAAGGTACTCCATAAACAAGCTCTTAATGAGCAGTCCCCAGCTCTAGTAATTCCGATTCATGGTGAGACTCCGGAAAATACTGAGCATTTCCCATACCTTGGAAACCATCTCTTGCAGAAGGCTGACATTGACAAAAAAAGCCATCATCACCTCAAATGTGCAAGTGCAGTCTTTGGACATCTGAGGACCCGGCTGTTCAAATATCACATCAGACCTGAAACCAAGCTGATGGTTTATGAAGCAGTTGTGATCCCCACTTTAATGTACAGGACACACCTCAAGTCACTGGAGAAGTACCATTAATGCTGTCTGAGGAAGATCCTTTGAATCCAGTGGGAAGACGGACTCTCGCAAGCAAACAACCATGAGCACTGAGGTGACGATCGTCCAATGTCAGCTTCACTGGGCCAGCCACATCATCCGAGCGTCCCACTCTGGACTCCCTAAGCAAGTTTTATTCTCCCAGCTCAGTCAAGGCATATGCTCAAGAGGAGGGCAGAGAAAGGGCTTCAAGGATGTCCTCAAGGGCAACTTGAAAAAAAATGCAACACTAACATCAACCCATCCCTGGACCACCCCAAACAGAGGAATCTGCTGCAAGGATCTCAATACTTTGAAATCTTATGACAAAAACAAGAGATGAAAAAACAGGAGCAGCAGAAACTTTGTTGTGGGCTGAATCAAGAATCCAGAGCCACCCACCCCACATAGAAACCTGCCCACGTTGCAACAGAGTCAGTTGATCTGGAATCAACCTTGGCAGCCATCTTCAGACCCACAGGTAAGACAACCATGGAAAACAATCATCGTCAACTGTGTGGGATGGCTGAAGAAGAGGAGAGATGGAACTCCATCTTACGTTTTTATGCTGTACGTCCATAGCTAACAAGTAGCTATAGTACAAATAGCATTGTCCTAGCCTGTAGTTATGTTCTGTTATACTTGTTCATGTATAGAATTAAACATGTGTAAAGCCAAATCTCGTTTCTTTGCTCAGTTTGTACATAGCTTTTAGTCAGACAAAATTCAGTTGAAATCAGGGGTGAAATCTTGGCTTCATTGAATTCAATGACAGAATTCCCACTGACTCCTGAAATTCACTCTGGGATACTACTGGAATGCAGGCTGAGCAAGGACTTCAGGATACAGTCTACTGTCTGTCTGGATTGTAGCCAGTTTAATGAGGGGGTATGCTATTAAAATGTGTAGCTGTCCAAAGATCAACACTTTAGCTTTGACTTTGGAATTCATATGTTAATATTGCTTGATAAAGCATGTACCCTATTTGCTATGCATTTTGCAAGAAGCAGTAAGTTTTTTAATCACTATTTGCCTATTTCTGCAGCCATAAAAACTGCAAGCCAGTCAACAGCTGGAGAAATAGTGGAGACATAGCATATATTTTTCTGAGTTGCTTCAGTGAGTGTGTAACAGGCCTGTTGAGCACATTTCAGCAATGCTAGGATTGACTTCTTGTTAATGATATTTGGGCCAATGTGTTATGCAACATGTTCACAATTAAATTATTACTATGCAAAATGACATCTTCATCTTTAGCCAGTTCTGAGAGGACACTGGCATCTGGCATAGTACATTAGAGAACGGTTATGGCCAGGTTCTATGCTGCCTGTCAGGTGCATAATTGAACAGCACCTCAGTGCGATTCTATTATACTCTGCTCAAGTCCCTGCAAAACCATTAATAGGAAATGTGAGTGGGTGCTTTTCCATGCTGCTTTCTTGCAACACAAATCATAAGAATGAAATGGTGGTGCATTACAAAAGTTAAATGCATTTAATGGACTTTCAAGACTTCAGCAGGGTAGAACAGAATTGCATTCAGGCATCTCAGTAGACTTAGGTGTCCAATAGGTGGAATAGAATCTGGCCTTTGGATCTAAAATTGGAAGTGGACCCCAATAATACTGAAGAAAATGTTTAATCAGTATGGAAAGCCTGATTCTCCTTTCTCACCAGTATGATTCAAGAGTACCTCCCCTAAAACAATTAGAATTTTACCACTCTAATTATAAAACTACTGCAGCCTGTGAGCTTCTCTTGAGATCCTGGGATTCTCAAACAATGAGTGGATTATACTTGATTCATAAAAGCAGTGTATTCTTCTACTACTAACATAATGCTTCTGACATAATACCAACCTTGTATTTTTCATGGTACCTAATTGTAAGTACACCAGATCTGAAAGGATTATGTTTGAATGAGAGAAATGATAGCAAAATGTGCTTATAAGTACAAGCCATTTCACACTTTGTAAACACTGTAGGATAAAATAATACTTTACGTATGTATTAGTGCCTTTCATCCCAAAATACTTTACAAACTAAACAAAGGGATCACTTCAGCTTCTCCACAGTTAAACTGCTGTGAGCATAAATACCTCAGCTGGTCTGAACTGTTAGATCACTGAGTAGAGAGAAACAGTCCCCAGTGCACCCAAGATTTTTAACTTATTTAGTGAGTTGCAGGGCACAAGTAACATCTTGACATTCCCCATGAAATCACTATATTTTATTGCATCCCATGCCCCCATATAAAACATGTGCCTTGTATCTGTCAGAACCAAATAGTTGTATGCCTATGGCACAGTGGAACATTCCTTTGATTTGATCCATAGTGGAACATTCTGCTGTCAATCATTCTGCATGCCTGTGCCATGGTGGAAAATGTTGATACATATGGCGCAGGAAGAAAGTAGGTCACAGTAGGAAAATTCCACTATGTAACTATATGCCACAGTAATGGAAAGTTACAGTTTAGAAAAAGTTCCCACCAAAACTTATGCAAACACGCACACCACCATTGGCCAGTTCCAAATTATTCATATTGGTGACTAGCGATTGGCTTGTTAGTCATATAAAAGGTAAATCAGTTTCCGCCCACAGTGGAGAACTGAGAGAACTGGGAGTACTCGGAGAACTGGGAGTACTCGGAGAACTTGCAGAACTCCTCATATCTCTCCAGCTTAGCACGTTGGGAGAGCTCCGCATATCTGTCCAGCTTGGAGAACTCTGTCTCCACGTCGGAGAACTCTGCATACCTTGGAATAGGGGAATTAACCCGGCGCACTCCGAACATATCTCAGAGTGAACCTGGACTGATTACATCTCGGAGGAGAACTCAGAGCGAACTCAGAGAGCTCAAACTCCGTATATATCTCTGAGAATACCTGGTGGACTGATCACCTACCAGGGGCTCCCCGTCAACGACCTACCAGACGTACTCCACTTCGTCTGGCTAGCCTGTTCAGCTGTTCACGGACGTCTCATCTTGTTCTCGAAAAGCTTTCATTTGTTCGGTTTGCAACTGTAACCTAAATCAGTTTCTTCTTCCTGTGCTCTGTACACCGACGGCGTAAGTAAATAATTTCTTTGTTTAACCAATACGCTTCAGTGCCTAATTCCGCTCCATCAGTCAAAAAGTACCCACCTGCTGTTTCGGGCTACTGGCCATAGCCCCGGCCTACCTCTCGACCGCCACAGTATCTGGGAAGATGGAATGCTTTTTTTTCCATAGTTATGGCTGCAAGGAACAGGCACAGAGCCTAATCTTCAGATCATGCAACCTCCCTTTCCTACTTAATCAAAAGGTGAAATCCTAGTTGCTGCTGAAGACTGGTCTCCATGGGTGGATCCATTAACACAACTACCCTGGGTGCCAACAGGGATGGGAGGCAAAATAGTAGCTTTTGTCACAGCTGTGTGGTTGCAATTGCAGCAGCAACAGCCACTGGAAGCTGCTGTTGCCCCTGTGTGAAGCAGTTGCCCCCAGGTGCCCTGCCATGTTGTTATGCTGCTGGGTGGATCATGACTTCGAAAAGAGCTAAAAACAGTCTGCAAGGCTGTGAAATAGGAGAGGAGAGACTAGGAATAACTAGCAGCAGATGGTAAAACTCCTGGAAGAAAGGCTAACTTGATTAGTGCAACCTAAAGGCTATTAAAAAGAAGAGACAATTGTTAACACCAATAAGGAACAGAGCCATTAAATGACTTCCTCAGCTACCTGAATAGAAATGCCACTGGTGCTGCTAGGTGGAGCAGGAATCAAAAGGTGCATTCCCACAAACGTGCACGTGTGGTTTGCGACACCGCAAACCCATCTGCAGCACTGCAAACCACATGCACCATGTGCATGCGTTTGCCATGCTGCTAATTAGCAGTGCAGCAAAATTTCTTTACACCAGGAAAAAGAAAACTGCACCAAAAAAAGCAGGGTGGTGTGTGTGGCTGCAGCATGCTGTGCCTGAAACTGCCTAACTACACTCTGGCTGCCAGCCAGCTTCCACGTGTGTGGACTGCTGCCCTAGGATGCCCTCAGGACCCAAGGTAAGGTTGCTGGGACCAGCCCAGGTGCTGGCCCCAGCCTCCCCTATCCCACCCAGGGCAATTTGCTGCACACCAGAGTGCACATGCAGGGGCAAACAGCTCTTCCAGGCTGGAGCTCAACCAGCCTGCAGAGCTCTTTGCAAAAGCAGGGAATCTGTGGGTTTCTCTACTAACAAGGAGAAATCCACGTTTTCTCCAAAAAAAACAGGAAATCCATGGTTTTCTCTGGTTTTCCATGGGAAATGGAAAACCTGGATCACTGCTAATAAGTAAATGTGTATCCTTATTCTGCATTATGGGGTAATATTGAAATGTCACAACTGGTCCAAAACAACCTAGACATTCCCAGCTAAAGCTGACACAAGGCCCAAAGTAAGGTCTGAAAGAAAAGATCACATCCTTCCAGTCACTCAGTGAGCTGCAGGTACCTTTCTCAGGGACTGGAGAAGACTCAAGATAATGAGTGTACTCTGCATGGGCTATTTTAAGTTGTGTTATTGAGAGCTAAATTATGGTTAGGAGTTTCCTGTGGGGCAAGTGTCCCCAGGAAATAAAGAACTCCCCCCTGGCTCCCTGGTGGCCTTAACAGGGCCCTCTCAAAGTCTTCTACAAGCTTGGGCTGCTTATTCCTGGTAGCCCACTAATAAGGACTGGAATCCCATCCCCATGTAGGGATCCACTCCCATTTACTCCTCCCCAGGACCATTTCCCTTCCTCAGTACCCAGTACAACACACACAACTTTTCCTGCATCTCCCCAGGTTAACCCCCTTTCCTGGTTTTCCCCTGTCAGGGAGAATCCCCAAGTGTTCCCTATGGGCCCCATAACTTCCACTGTAGTTCCACCACCCTCAGGGAGACCGTTCTGTGGTTGTCCAGTTTTGGTTCAGCACTGCAGTCCTGTCCATTTTCGCCCATGTGGGTCTACCACACAACAACTGTCCATTCAAGCTCGTTACTGCCCAAGCAGCATCTCGGGGTTCTTCAAATGTCACTGTCCCCATACCCCAGCTCTCTCCAGTGTTATTCCACCAGGTGATTGCATGCCTCACTGCCCCAACTGTCTGGAATACCTACCTGCCTCAGTTTCTTCCAGTGGACTCCAAAGTTGAGGTTCTTTACAAATACAGTGGCTTTGAGACTGCTGGCCTCCCCTACTGTGGCAGGTGGTCTTTGCTATCTTTTCATCCAGTCTTGGCCCCACCTTGGTTGACTCCAGGGACCTCAGCATCCTTGCTGCTCACTCTCTGTTGCTGGAAAGGGTATAATTGGCTGTCTCCAGCCTCAACTCTTTCTTAGCTCCAGAGTTTTCTGTTGTGAGCTGAAGGGCCTCTTCACAAGACTGCACCAGTCTCACTGCCATGCATGCCCTGTGGGGCTGATTTCCCACTTTGGGAACCATCTGCCTTTTTCTGGGGCCCTGTCATAGGTCATGGGCTGCCAGTGTTGACACTGCTGCCTCTCTCTGCGAGTGGAGGTAGCACTCGGGCTTTGTCAGCTCCCACAGCTCTTGCTTCTGTTCTTTGAACTCTGGTTCTTTGGTACCTAGGTCTTGGACCCTGTGACTTATTTCCACTTCCCTCATCTGTATCACACCTGTGGAGGTTTGCTGGTGTCTCCTGATTTTCTCCTTTTGTATTGCTTCGAGCTGGAGCAACGCCAGATCTCTCTTGGTGAGTCTTTGCGTGCTCTTTCTTCAAGGTATCCTACTCTTCCGGTCTAAATAATAGAGATCCTAATGGCATCAGCTCCTCCAGGACAGCCTGTGCACAAGCCAGGTCCTCCTGTAGCACAGATAAGAGCTACTCATTTTTTATGTACTTTTCTTGCCATTCCCCTTCTCTGAGTTTTGAAATAGCAGCAGGTACTCTCTCCTTTAGCGCCTGCAGCACCTCTTTCCACTTTTGGCCCCTTTCCAACTCTGCTGTGATTAGCCACCTTATTTCTTTGGTACTTTCTGCCTCTGTTGTGAGCATGCATTTCAATTTCTTGCTCTTACTTCCTGTCTGCATCTGCTGTTTCAAAGATGCCCCTTCAGCCTCTGCTTCCTCACAGCTTCTGCATTCCACCTCCAGTTCCCATTGTAGGCTATTGGCACACTCATTTGCCTCCTTGGCAAGAAACTGTACAGCAAACAGTTCACTCTTAAGTTTCTCAGAGCAATTGACCACCACGATGGTTGTACTTCTGGTTCTTGGGGATTCTAACCCCTGTGTGAGCAGGCACTCAGCCTTGCTCTGCTTGCTGTCCTTCAGTAATCTGCAGGAACATCTGCACAATCTCCTTCAATTAGGTCTGGCTGGCAGCAACCTGGGCTTTGGCCTGTTGAAGGTGCAGATTCATCATCTCATGTACCCTTGTTTCCTGTTTCTGGGTTTGTTCACTAACCACCATCTGCTGCTGGGTTAAGAACTGTATTAGCTGTTTCGTATCCATGGCTCTCTGTGACTTTAACAGCTGCACTGCTTTCCTCTTGGAATCTCCTCAACTGAAGTCCCTTTAAATCACTCAGATTCTCCTTTATGCCATAGTGGGGTCCCTCCCCAATGGTACAGTCCCCTTTAACTCCTGCAGTTCACTTTATTTGCTGCAGGCACTTGACTCACACTGCTACAGTTCACTCCAACCAGTGAAGTGGCCCTTAAGTGATGTAGTCCACTTAAATTGCTGTAGTTCCCTTTGGCTGCTGCAGTCTCCCTATTCCAGCTGCAGGCCCTTTTAATTGCTTCAGGGTCCTTTAACTGCCTGCATTCTCCACCAGCTGTAGCTGGTTTCAGGTATTGCCCAACTCAGTTTCAAAACTTGACACAGTTCTATTTCTTGAGCACATTTGCCCCACAGGAAACTCCTAACCATAGCAGAGTCCTCAATAACACAACTTAAAATAGCCTACACAAGGCACACTCATGGTCTGGAGTATTCTCCAGCCGCTGCATAAGGTGCCTTCAGCTCACTGTTGCTCTACGTGCTGTCTTCCTCTTCTAGCTATCTGTGACTTAGTACTGGTGTGGTGCTGCTGCTTCCAGTTTTGCAGCCCTGAGTCTTCTCCCAGACCCTTTGTCTCTATCTCCATCTCACCCAGGGATCCTCCCCAGCTTCCCCTCATTTTTAACTTCCTATGTGCCCGCTACTTATCCTCTGCAGCTGGCCTAGACCTCCTAAGCAGCCTGCAATCAGTGCCTACTGCCTCCAGCTGAGTATAGCCCCTGCCAGCCTCATGAGTGCTAGAAGCTGAGGTGTGCAGTCTGCTGCAATCCTGTGCCAGCCAGACTCCTACAGGGTGTATATATATTTCAAATATTTTTATACATCTGTTCTCATAGATGTTAGCTCTTTGGGGACTGTCTTTTGGCTCTGTTCTTTCAGAGAATATAGTGCAGTGGGATTCTGGCCCATGATTGCTGTCTTGATCTTTATTTCTGTGGGATCCGTAGGCAGAGCATGATTGTAAATCATGAAGTAAGTCTTTTACAGTTTTTTTAAGTGTTGTGAGTAAAAAGATATTGGTGATTTTCAATCCCATCCAAATGTATAACTGAAGTTAATTTCCCTCCCAAAATAAAACACACAAAGGCACAGCCTGTGCCATGCACTTTGGTAAAAATCCCCATTCACTACAATTAAAAGCCTGCAGAATTCGGTTAATAATGCATAAAGGCCTTTTCTTCAAAGGTGTCCAATCTAAATCACATTTGTATATGGGATTCTTGTGGTACAGACTGCTCTGTACAGAAAAAGTAAAAAATGTTTGCGCTGTGAAGTCATAAGCCCTAGTCAAAACACAGATGTAATTATTTTTACCAAATACATGGCCCATGGATTCTTGAGCATTTAGAAGTAGCATGCTTTTTACTTAGCATTTTCGCAATAACCGAGATGTGAAATTAGCACTGTGCTTCACAAAACCTATCAGTCAGCTGAAGTAAATCAATTTGTCAAACTGTGGTAACAAAGAAATAGAGCTTATTAGTTCTGCTGTAAGATAACATACTCAACTAATTCAGCTTTCATGCATTTCCTCCCTTTTACAGGTAGTGATTGTAACTGATGTAGGTAATAGGCAAAGACAGAATTAATCCTTTCTCAATAAAATGTAGTAAATTATTTCTAATGTTAATGAAGTTTTATGGGTTTTAAACAGTGGAAAAACACTAATTCTTTCAGCTACAAAATAAGACTTTAGTGATTGTTTGGCAAAGAAGTGTGAAGCTCTTTTCAGCTCAAGATGCACAACAAATAAAGAATGTGTAGTTGCATCAATTCCATAGACAAATGGTGTTCCACCTATGGCTTGTGGGCTGGATCTAGCTGAGGAAGCATCTGCTGAGAAAGCATCTGCAGTTGGTGTGTGTTCTTCTTGGATGGAATGAATAGTAAAGAAGACAGAGGCTGGGATGGATGCAAGAAATAAAGTCAGTAAAGATGTAAATTGAGGAGTCAGTGGGTTTCTTTACTATTCATTCCATCCACGAAGAGCACACACCAAGTGCAGATGCTTCCTTAGCCTGACGAAGGGTATTTATACCTGAACACTTGCAAAGAAGAATTTTTCCAACTACTTGAGTTGGTCTAATAAACTATATCAGATTTACCCAAAGAACCTTGTCTCACTATGGAAGAGTATTTTTAAAAAGGAATATTTTTAGTTTTATGATTTTGTTCTTTTTCCCCATTCTGCTTCTTCCTCTGCATTGCTTGCCATCTACCAAATTTACTCTTCCCCCTTTGGGCACCTAATCTTCCCCATGTTTTTTTCTCTTCTCAGTCTTACTCTCTCCTTTCTGTTAATATGTTCCCACTTCTGGCAGAGCCTCACCCTGTGCCTCAGAATTCCCTGAAAAACTTCTGTCCTTGAAGAATGGCATCATGTGCCACAGATTCACCCCTTATGCTTAGAAGGTCTGTCTGGGGCAGTCCAAACCTTGGCTGTTTAAACCTTAAAGAACAGTGACATTTTCCCTAGCCCAGTGGAAAATGTATTCAGTATTTTTATGCCTCCAGCATTAAGATCCATTGAAACATCTAATTAGTTTTATTTAACTTCTAGAAACAAATGCTAATTACTTTTCTTCAGCAGTCTGTAAATTCTCAATGTGTACATTTTACACCTGAATAAACAAATTGATTTCCATCATGCTGTCTTGGAAACATCTATAAAACAGATTCCTTAGCAATAATTTGGCTGCCAATTTGAACCGTACTTAATTATGTTTCATCAGGATGTATCCCATCCCAGTGGATAGTTTTCAGTTATGTTGCCTGGATATTTGCCCATGTCTCCTTTGAAATACAGGGAGGCCGAGTCCCAGGTTCCAGTATCAATGACGAATTTCCATTATTGACTTTCCCTATTCACTTCCCCAGTTCATTTACTTTAACGTAGTCTTGTGACTGATGTTTCCCAGGGTGAGTCTCAGAGCAAAGATGACTTGTTTTTTTGTGATGACATTTTTGTTATCTTGTGAATCATTTTTTGTGAGAGTGAGGATAAACTGTATGTATGGTCTGCACTGGATAATATGGGGTAATCCGTGCTACTGACCTAAGTTTACAAGCCAAGCTGTGTAACCTGACAATTTCTTCTTTCCCAACTCTTTAATTATTTCCTAGAATTAGTTTCCTATAATTATTTTCATTTCCAATATATATTTACCTTTCCATT
>NW_005842088.1:1077492-1080540 GCF_000455745.1 Alligator sinensis
GGGGGGGGCATGTAAATTTGCAAATATTTATTTGCAAGCAAGACATTGACTTTCTTTTTTATTGAACAGTTATCTCTGGAATGTATAATACAATGCTACATATGGTTCTAAATATAGCTGAATAGCCAACCAAGGTCATTATGTGAAAAACACTATACCAAAAGATTGCAGTTTGATTGCAGTCATAAAAACAAATGTAAAAGAATCACAGGCAGACAGAAAGCTAGGAGCACAGAAGAGAATGTTCTTCGAGGAGACTCACTTTTGCTGTCTAATTTTATGTCTTTAGCTCTTTATTTATAATAGCTGTTTGATAAATATGCCATTCCAATTCCCCTACAAATTGAAACAGCAATATTTATTTCTTCCTTGGCCTTCTAAATGAAAGCAGCTAGAGAGAGAGAGACAAAGAGACTATTCATAGGAGGACAACCAATTCTTCTAAGAGAGATTTTGAAAAAGCAAAGCCTCTGAGGATTACACATTTAAAACAAAACACAACATTTGAGTGCTGCATATTAGCATTGATCCATGGAAGGTCAAGTTCTGACAACTATAATCTTGTGCTAATTTGAAGTAAAAGTACAGTGGTTGGTTTTCTGGGTCTATCTGTCCTTCCAGAGTCGAGAGAGAAAGATGACTCATCTGAGCTCATCTGGATCAAACTATTAGAATAAAAGGCTCATTTGGTAAGAATTCTTGGGATGATGATGCTGTGGTTTGCTATTGGGCAAAGAAGAAAAACATACCAGCATTTGATTTTGAGGAGAAAAATCCTAAACGCACACACAACTTGTTGATGTTGTCAAGGTGAATATGTGCTTTACTGACTGCCCACCTTTTTATGGCCACCCTGTCCTTTCCTTTCCTCTTCACCTTCCTTTTTGTGTCATGTCATGCTTAGGCCCCTGTCTTGACACTGCTTTTCCTCAGTGCCCAGGTGGAGCCCTGCTGCAGCAGGTGCAGAATTGAGGCTTTGTAGAGTGTCTTATTTTTGTGAGCTGGTGGCCTACTTTTTGGCTCTTAAAAAATAACTAAACTGGGCTGAGAGAGAACTGCAGTAACACTCAATTGATTTTTGCCACAGACAGCCCAGGGAGGGTTCCAGCATGAGGAAAATGCCGCTCCCCACCCCAATCCTGACAGTCAGCTGATAGAAGGCCACTTTCTTGTGATGGGAGCCCTACAATGTTCCTGCCGGAAAATAGCCCCTGCTCCATGCACTCCTCCAGGCCAACCCAGAGGAGGGCCGGGGAAGGGTGGGGCATTCTACCATGACAGCAAGACTCAGAGAGCCTTGCCATCACACCACAGCAGTCTGCCTTGGATTCAGCCTGAAGCAGTGCAGGGCAAGGCAGGGGCAATTCTTGTTGCACATGCTGGGTTAAAGAGGCACCAGGCATGTACAGCAGGGGATGAGAGCTCCCTCATCCCCAGCTGTATGTGCTGACATGGTCACATACAGTGAGAGATAAGAGAAACTCCCCATCCCCAACTGCTTGCACCCATTTAACAAGGGTTCCCCCCTCTCTTTAAACCCAGACACCCCAGTCTGGGAAATAGGCATGGAGCAGCAGGCAGATGTTCTTCTCTTCCTTTCCTGGTCGTCAGGAGAAGGAGCAGTGGGTACATACTCCCTGTGAGTTCCCCAGACTGGGTGTCCTGAAGGAAACTCTCTTGTCGGCAAGATCTTTCCAGTTGAATGAGGAATATCTTTCTCCTACATCAGGCTTGTTTCCTGTGGGAGAAATTTAGTTTCTATTTGGAGAGTGGGAGATTCTCCCAGTAGAAAACAAATGCCTAAATCCCGGGAAAGCAACTTCTGCCCCCTCAGGTCTTCACCCCGTGGAGTCAGATGCTGCAGGGAAGTCAGAAGCCTCTCTAGGTCTCCATGCTGTGGAAATAATCCTGCTCCCTACAGAGCTCTCTGCTCTCTGTCTTACACCACTTGGCCGTTTCTCCCTTTCTCCCTGGCTCTGCTTCCGCTTTCAGTTTTAAGCTGCTGGAGCAGTGCAGCTCTATGCCATCGTCGCCAGTGCGCCCTGGGAGCTGCATGGAGCATGTGCTAATAAAATGGTGTGGCAGTGCCACACGCTGCTCTTGCTCCACCTCCTCTTTGCCTGCAGGTAAGGTGCATCTATTTTTAGCCCATGCTGGGCACAGCCTGTTACTCTGCATCTGAATGGTGGAGTATGCCCTTCTCCAAGGGTCCTGTTGCTAGGTATCTCCACCTTTATGTTGCCTCCTGGCAATTCGTTCGGGGTTCCCCTCTCATTACCTGTGTTAGGTCCCCTTGTCTTGGCTTGCTCCAATCTGGTTCCTCTCTCTACAACATCTAGAGAGGAAGTCGGCAACAGTGAAACCTCTCTTTCAGGTTTGTGCCTTACTGAGAACTTATTTTTCCTGGCTTGGCTAAGCCATCACAACAGGGCGTGATTGGTAATCAACTGAAATTCACGTCCTAAGAGATAACAATGAAAATACTTGATTGCCCAGCGTATGGCCAGATGCTCCCCCTCGATAGTCACATACATGGTTTCTGTGGGACTAAACTTGCGACTGATGTAAGCAACTGGCTGCTCTACTCCATCCCTCTGTTGTGTCAGTACAGCTCCTATCGCAGTGCTAGACATGTCCATCTGTAAGATAAAAGGCTCTGAAAGTCAGGGATATGTATCAGGACATCATGACATAGGGCCAACTTGATCTGTTTGAAACTCTTTGTTATGCTCATAGTCCACGCAATGGTCCTGATGGGTCAGCCCTTTAAGGTGTCCATCAGGGCTCTGCTAGTTCAGCGAAATGAGGTATGAGACGCCTATAATAATTTACTAGCCCCAGAAATAAATATAACCGCTTCCTGTTGCATGGTACCTCAAATTCTTGAATGGCCCTCACTTTGTTGGCCAACAGTTTGATGACCACCTGGCCTACCAAGCAGCCCAAATACTTTGTCTCTTTGTTGGCCAAAGCACATTTCTTATAGTTTCATAGTTTGTAGGGTCGGAAGGGACCTTGACAGATCATCAAGTCCGACCCCCTGCCTTG